>NC_073264.2:30240092-30548148 GCF_029289425.2 Pan paniscus | reverse complement strand
CTTGAATTAAGACATATTTGGAATATTAAGGTTTCATTTTTGGTGGGATAGACAGGAGGATATCAATTAAGGATAACAACTCTTCACTGATAAAGATACATTAGTGATGGAAACACTATCTCTAAAATAAAAATGTTTCATGGTTCTCTAGTCCAGAGGTTCTTGGACTTTATTCCAAAAACTTATGAATAAAGAGTTTTCAATAAAAAACATACTCCCATGGATGAACCTGGGTTTGGATAACTTCTAGCTTTTTGGTGTAAATTCACTGCTTAACCCTCTGTTTCAGGTAAGCATGGTTATATGCAAGTGAAAATGTTCTTTTTATAGAACTTACTTGAAATCATGTCTATATTTAAGTTAAATGACTCACAACTTAGTAAAGTTTGAGCCCTGAACTCCTGGCTCCTCCACTTACTAGCTGCGATGACTTTGAGCAAGGGATTTAACTCACCTGTGCCTCAATTTCTCCATCTTTGAAAATGGGATAAGGAGAGTTACTACCACTTAATGCTGTTTTGAGGATAAATGAATTAGCTCATGTAAAGTGCCTGGCATACAACAGCTCAAAAATATTTGCTATTGGCTTTACTAGTAAGAACCATATTAGTAATCTCCTCACATTTATTTGAGATTTCAATATGTTGAGAAAGACACTGAGTTTGAGAAGCACTGATCTAGAGCCCTGAATTTTCACAATGTTTGACATAGTGCCTAATTCACAAAATTATGGGAATTATGTAAGACAAATGGAAAAGTCATCTAACAATATACTTGGCTCTGCTGGAGTAAAGATCTTTTGTTAAATACAATTTCAAGAACCTCTTCCAGACTTTCTTTCATCATTCCAACTGTCAAGGCTTTACTTACATCCCATGAGCCAGTAGAGATAAGAGGACCATTTGCATCAGTGTAAGGCTGTGTCTCTGAATGCATTAGACTAGCAAGACAATCCACACTGGCATTTGACATAATCATTATTGATACTGCAGCTGAGTTGATCGGTCAGTAATCCACGATCTTTAAAATGAAGCAAAGCAAATCAGCATTAATTTAATAAGTATTTATTTGTTATAACCCAAATGAGCCAGCCTCCTTCCTTCCTTCCTTCCTTCCTTTCTCTCTCTCTCTCTTTCTCTCTTGCTCGTGTTCTCGCTCTGTCTCTCTCTCCTTTCTTCTTTCTTTTTCCTCCTTCCTTTCTTTGTATTTCTGGGCATTCCTTTAACTCTCAAACTAACTTCCTTTCACTCTTGTATTTACACAATCAAGTGTTGAAGTTTGTTGGTTTATTTAGTCTGTGTTTTCACTTAACCAGATCAGCATCTTTACTTCCTTGTCTTGATCCAACCACTCTTGTCCCTTAATACTTGGTGCAATGATGGTAATTCTCTCTACATATTTGTCTTCTAATTAATTTCTTGTTTTGAGAACTTAACCGTCCACAAATAAGAAAAATATTTTTATTAAAATATTCCCAATTCCCAGCCCCCTTGTTGGAAAGACAACAACTTCTTCTCAGTTCTACATCAGCGTGCCTCTCTGTATGCAGTTCAAAATAGCTTTGACCTTTACGGCTGTGCTATCACACTGTAAACTCATGTAATAATATTGAACTTGTATGTAGTCCTCCATGTTTTCAAAGCATTTTACGATTATTGATTAGTTATTTCACACAATCTCCAAGCAAAGCAGTCTGGATAGGTCTGGAAAATACTAATTTTATCAATGAGGAAACTGACAGAGGCACTACCACTTAGTCCAGCCATCAGCAACTTAGTGGCAGACAGTACGGTGAGAGGCAAGTGGTGCTGCATTTCACTGACTGAGTTGTTTACAAGGAAACTGTCAATGACCATGCAGACCTTTTGCATTTGAGAAAGGCAGACCAGATAAAGAGTGTATCATGGAGCCAGATAACCTAAATTCAAACCCTGGCTTCACTGCTTCATAACTGAGTCATCTTGGACAGTTTCCTAAGTGTGTGTCACTTTGCCATCAGTAAGTAATAAATAAATGCTTTGTGTTCAAGTTCTGCCTGGAAATGCTAGGGAGTGTTTTAGCCCTAGGACATGATAGATCTAGGTAGTAGAAAAAAAACACATTTTTTTCACAGTCATATTTTACAGATTGGTTAAGATTAATCAATAAGAGTTTTTATTGTATCATAAAAGTGATATGGGTGTCACAAAAAGAATTAGATAACAGATACAGATCTGATTATAGATAATTCCTAAGATTTTTAAAGACTATTATCAATACTGATCTCTCATAAACACAATTGTACATTTTTCCTCAACATATATCTCTTGAAATATTTTGGCATAAATTCTACCTTGACATAAGTTCTCTCTCTGTCTCACATATATACCATTTTTTCAGCAGTTTCTACAAAATATGCTAATTTTTCTACTACTCCTCAATCCTTACCATTAAAAAAATATGCATTTCGGCTGGGCGCGGTGGCTCACGCCTATAATCCCAGGACTTTGGGAGGCCGAGGGGGGCGGATCACGAGGTCAGGGGATCCAGACCATCCTGGCTAACATGCTGAAACCCCGTCTCTACTAAAAATACAAAAAATTAGCCAGGCATGGTGGCGGGCACCTGTAGTCCCAGCTCCTCAGGAGGCTGAGGCAGGAGAATGGTGTGAACCCAGGAGGCGAAGCTTGCAGTGCGCCAAGATCACGCCACTGCACTCCAGCCTGGGCGACAGAGCGAGACTCCGTCTCAAAAAAAAAAAAAAAAAAAAAAAAAAAAATGCATTTCTTTAGTTCAAGATCAAAAGATTTTTTATAAAGTTCATCTTAAATTCTTAGAAAATTGTATCTTCTTTCTCTTTTTGGTTTGAAAATGAGTGACTAAAAGTATGAATAATAAGCCATATATTTTCATTGAGACAGTGAGTATTTTAGATGATTCATTCTATGCTAGAATGTCTATAGTACTTTATTATTGTAGTTAGTAAATTATACTATTATTTATTTGAGTTCCTCTTATGTGTCAGCTATTATCAACATTTTAAATGAATGATCTCCTTTTCTTTTCACAGTAACACTGAGGTAAGCACTCTTTTCAACCCTGTTTCAGGAAGAAGGAAGCTGAAGCCATGCACTTGGAAGTGGTGGGATGATTACTTGAGTCTGGATCTGTTTGACATTACAGTCTCTACTTTTAACTACAATACCAGATGGCCTCTCAATTGATACCCATTTTTTAAAAATCTGAGTTATTGCCTGTAGCAATACATAACAACAATAGCTGCAAGATTTCTGAGTTATTCAGAAAGATTTTTCATTCTGTTTATATCAGAGATGAGATTAGAGTTTATCATTTTTGGTTTTCTAATTTGTGAACAGCTCTACAGGTATTAGGTGGACAACACCTAAATAAATTGAATTGCAACTCATAACTGACATACTCTGATTGAAATATATGTTCAGTAAAAACGAACATGATTAAAACTTACATGAAAATATTACTTTTGTGGCTACTTCCTTTAGTTATTTGATTTGAATAATGGTTAAAATAAAAATAAACTTATTTATTGAATTGTATGGCTTTTGGCTAATCTTTAGTTAAATGGAGATACAATAAAAGATATCACTTCTACCAGTTGGTTACTAATTTAAAGATCTTGCAATAAGTTATCTTCACCATCACCAGGTTAGAACTTAACTGTGGATATAATTAATACTGGCAATGCTCTGCAGAAGTGGCAGAAAAGACCTGATACATGATATTCTATACTTGCTCTAGTCTAACATATTAAATAAAGGCAAAAGCTGAATATTTTAGCTTTCATAAACTTAAAAACAATTATGTGTATTTATAATCTAAGAGTTACTATTCATAGGTACCTTAGGGAACAGTGGCGTACCCAAAGCTGTTGCTTAGTTTTGACCTCCTATCCTACCTCTTCTGTGACAAGGTCTATGCCATCAGGGGTGAAATCTCTCATTTCTCACCCTAAAACTATGTTGTACTCATCCTAACTTACTTCCCTCCAGTCTCCGTGGATAAAATATCCTTTGCTCTGCACAAGGAGATTTTTCTGTCTCCATATTTGATCCTGTCCCTCCTATCCCCTCTGAAACTCCCCTCAATGACACTTCTGTATCATAAATTTCTCCTCACCACTGCCTTCTATCTTGTAACACACAAACAAGGGTAAACATCTTGTTCTCTCCTTTCCTTTACTATCTAGGTGTTGAAACCATTTACTCTTTCTTTCTTTAACATCTAAATTAGATTTGCTCCACAACTCTTTCAACTGATTTTCTTTCTTCACTACCCAACAGTTTGTAATCTTTGTAAGCAGATTCATCAGATTGAGATTGCTAAATTCAATGGATAATTTTTAATCCTCATCTGTCATACTCCTCTAAGGCTTTCAGCACTGGCGATCACTGTCTTCTTATTCTCTCTCCCTTCAGCATGTAATGATCTAGGTTTTCCCGGTTCTTATTATCTGTCACTTAAGAAATATATATATATTTTTTTCTGCAGCTACCTCCTACAGGCCAGCTGTCTTTAGTGTTTCATCTTTTCCTTTCTTATTTGAAATGCTTTTTCTGGGTAATCTCATTGTATGACATGGCTTTATTGACCACTTAAATCTTAAAGTCTCCCAGATTTCTTTTTTTGGCCTGCACAACTTCAATATTTCAAACCCACTTCTAACTAAACCAGTACCAGATAACACCCATTATCTCTCCATCTCTACCCTCTTATCTCTTCCACATGAGTCAGTAATTAAAGAGTCATTTTAATATTCCCCTTTCTTCATTCCACATCCAAGTGAATGGCCACATCCTACATTACTTTATCTTATAAATATCTTCAAACGATGCCATTTTATAGCTATTCTGATCACTAGTGAGTAGTGGTATTTTTTTGGATACAGAGTCTCGCTCTGTCACCCAGGCTGGAGTGCAGTGGCACAATCTCGGCTCACTGCAACCTCGGCCTCCTGGGTTCAAGCAATTCTACTGCCTCAGCGTCCCAAATAGCTGGGAGTACATGTGAACGCCACCATGCCTGGCTAATTTTTGTATTTTTAGTAGAGATGGAGTTTCGCCATGTTGGCCAGGCTAGTCTCAAACTCCTGACCTCAGGTGATCTGCCTGCCTTGGCTTCCCAAAGTGCTGCGATTACAGGTGTGAGCCACCGCAGTCGGCCACTATTGAGAAGTTTTTGCCTCTCACTAGAAACTTTGCTTTGTAATTGTTCTACTCCCCACCATCATCATCGTCATCCCTTCAAAGCCATTATTTATGTTGCTGCCATCATAATCTGTCATAAACTATGTCACTTTTCTGCTAAAATTCTTTCAATAATCCCCTACTATCAAGAAAATAAAAATAAAATTCTTCTGTGATTGCTTGAGGAAACAGCTGGAAAATGCAGAACTTTGGAGTCTATTTTGTAAGAAAAAAATATGGGTAGCCTTTAAACATAGTGGTGATCTAGACTGCTTGAGAGATGAGAGGAATGCAATAGTGGGACCACAGAATGCCTCTGCCAAGGGAAAAAGCGCAGAAATCTGAAGATTAGCCCCAACAATGACCAAGAAGAAGGGGTAGTGACTAGCGTCCCCACCAACACCCAAACTGAATGGGGAGAGAAAGCCTTGCTCCCTGGAATGTCATAGTCACATACAAAGTAAGTGATTTTTTAAAATTTCAGCTGCCTTTGTTAAAGTGCATCTTAGGATTATTTTCTTATAAGTTCCATAAAAAGAGTAACCAAAACTTCACTGTGACCTTTTAGAACTGCTATCCCAGAAATTGAGGGTGAAACTGACACTTAACAATGTGGACTAGGGCACCATGTGGTCCAGGAAAAAGATGCATGACTGTTAAAAATTGCACATGGATGAAGCTGGAAACCATCATTCTCAGCAAACTGTCACAAGAACAGAAAACCAAACACCGCATGTTCTCACTCATAAGTGGGAGTTGAACAATGAGAACACATGGACATAGGGAGGGGAACATCACACACTGGGGCCCGTTGGGGGGTAGGGGGGGCTAGGGGAGAGATAACATTAGGAGAAATACCCAATGTAGATGATGACGGGTTGATGAGTGCAGCAAACCATCATGGCACATGTATACCTATATAACAAAACTGCACATTCTGCAAGGTACCCCAGAACTTAAAGTATAATAATAAAACAAATAAAACAACAACAACAACAACAAAATTGCACTAGCCATCAGAAATCATTTATTTGACAACCTATTCAGTTCATAAGAGAAATACAAAGAAACAATGAGATAATAAGTAAAAGGCCATGAATAGTTGTGATATATGTTTCAAGACAATGCAGTAAGGTCATGGCATACAACTAATCAGAGCCTCTCAAAGACTATTTTAACTTATTGTATTCATAATAATTCTACATCTATTTTCACAGCTCATAGAATAATAACAGTAGATCACTAGAGGGAAAAACTCTGAGGCAGGTTGCAGCAAGAAGTGACATTAGAGAACAAAGGCTAGGATAGAAAACTAATTAGACATAGGAACTCAAGCATTAAAAACTGAGGATGTTAGTGTAGAGGCAAATAGCATCAGTAATAGCCCTGAGGATCTTGTATTTGCAAGTAGAGTTTCCAAAATGTGTAACAGAAAAAGCAATGGATTAGAGTTAGAAAGGTCTCTGTTCTAGGCCTGACTCCATCACTTACTGGTGGTGAGGTCTGGACACAATCTCTCAGTCCTCAATTTTTCCATCTATGCAGTGGTAAAAATGACTTGTCTGAATGCTTAATACCTTTAATTTTGGGTATTATGGATGTGACATAATACCAAAAACCTTTGTAAATAAGTGTAAAAATGTGGCATTTTATTTCATTACCAAAATTACTCTTAATCTTCTAGTGCATTTTAAATTAACTACATTGTTGATTAAAGTCTGTAGTCCTTTTCTTTTTCCTCTCAATATTTTCTCCATCAGTCATCTCAATCAGTCCCATGGATTTAAATATTAACTATTTGTAATTGACTCAAAAATTGGTCTTTATTATCCTGTCTTTCTAAACATCATGGACAACTACCTACTTAACATCTTCACTGGGAGATACTCTAAAATTTAATTAGCCTAAAACAAAACTCTTAATTGCACCTTTAACCCAGTTCTTCCTCTTGGCTTTCCAATTGACATAATAGCAATGCCACACTTTGTTGTTCAAACTAATAATCCAGGAGTCATCCTTGATTTCTCTCTTAGGCACATACCCTGTATACAATCTGCCAGCAACACTTGTTAGCTCCATGTGCAAAAGTTCTTTTCAGTCCATCAGCTTCTGTCCATTTCCATTGTTACTACCCTAGCCCAAGTCAGCATCATTTTTCACAAACACTATTGTCATAGCCTCCAAAATGCTTGCTCAGTCCCTCAATCCTTTCTGATTTAGCAGCTTGAGTGATCTTTCATAAACATAAATTAGATCATGTCACACTTCTGCCTAACTCCAAGTTTTCTAACACACTTAGATAAATTCCATTTTTTTGACTCTGGCTCAGAAGGCCTTATGCACCCTGGCTTTTGCCTACTTCCCCAGCTTCATTTCCTATCACCTCACTCCAATTAGGTGCCATTCACACTAGCTTTCCTTCTCTTTTTCAAACACAATGTGACCTGGGATTATTCTGATTGGCCAGCCTGAGTGACATATCCACCTGTGTGGAGGGAAGATGAAGCCAAACAATTAACAGAGCCACTCAAATCAAATGGAATGGGAGAAACAAGAAACAATTATTAAAGAAGGGATATAAGCCCCATACTTAAAAAACCAGATGTCTATTGCAGTGCTAATCTGCTGGATTTTTCGTCATTAATATAACTTGTACCAACAAATACTGCTTAAATATTCCAGTAAAATTGATCCAATAAAAACCTACCTGGTTAAAATTACGTTTTGATTCAAAATCAATAAACACAGACACAGACAACATAAGCTTCTAATTAGGTATGTAAGTAGGCTAATACAGTCCTGTGGAGTTAGAGTACTTAGTTATGTCAAAGGACCATCTAATTATTGTTGACCAGTAAAACATGTCTGTTTCCTTTCGGATTAATCTTTGTGAAAAGTTGCCAGGATCACAGTCCTGTAGTTCTGAAACACGAAAAGAAGTGTCAGAGTTGTTTATAGCACTTGAGCTTTCAAATCCTTTTAATGGCTATTTCAAGGGATTTAGCTACTTGTTCCTTGACTTTTACTATTTGATTATTAATCTTTTTATGATTCATATGGGCTGCCCTAAGGATTAGATATCCCTGAATTTCACCAACAAGATTATTTTCTTTAAATGAAAATTGCCACGAATCTTTCTTTTCATAGAAAGCTACATTGATGTCTTGAATTTCAAACATTTGAAATCCAAGTAAGTAATAAATAGGAAAAGCTACTAATGAAAAGTGTTATTTTTTTAAATGATAAATTCAAAGATCAAAATAAAATGATTATTCATTGTACTTTACAAATAGCCCATCTTTGTACCAAAAAAAAAAAAAAAATTCCTTTCATCTTCACAACTAAATTGACTAAAAGGCATGGTTTCCTAGCAACATTCATTGTGTTTATGACCTTTCCTCCAATCTGAGCACACAGATGTGATTCTGAAGCTAATAAATATACATCATCCAACCTAGACTATTCCACTTTCCCTAGAGCAGGTTGAGAGAAATAGCCAACTACAGATGAGAGCTAAGAAAATAAACATATATTCAAAACAGTTCTGAACATTTTCATATGAATGAGTTTATTTAACTGAGGTTAATATATCAAAGTATAATCACGTACTATTTTATTGTGGCACTCGGACATAGAGTTAGAAGGCAACATTTTTAGAACAATTTATGATACAATGGAGAGGTTTTCCTGATATTAGAAACAATTATATCTATACTCCATTCGCAAATATATGCAACTATAATTTAGAATTATAAGTGATTTGTAGTCTTTTGAGAATTTATATGTTTGTGCATCATTAGATTTTGGAAAATTTTTGATAAAACAATACATTAAATATGTTTTAAGCATTCTTCCAAGAAAATTGTACCAAAATAAGACCCATAGCTTCAAAGAAGCAAAAATTCTAGGTAATGCCTCTTATTCATTTTATATTTGATATCTGTATTATCTTATTGCCCATATCTTCTATAGAAAACCAGGGATAGCAAAAACATATAGAAAAAGTACAGACATCTTTGTAACTTTGGTATATGTCAATTTCTATGAAATAAACATTCTACAGCAGAAACAAGTCAAGAAGCACTGTGTAGTCTTTTGAAGAGAAAACGGCCTTCACTGCTGGCTAATTCACCATGAGAGCAGGAGTTAAATGACATTGAGCCATTGGTGCGTTTTCTTTGGCATTATCTAATGAATCCCTCCAAATTTATATGTTTTGTATATCACCACCACAGATGCAGGGTTTAGTGAGTTTTGCTTATGCAAAATGAAAATAATTACAGGGAAGCTTTTAAGCCAGATGTTGAAAATTGCTAGAGACGTGTTTGGGTCAGCATGTTTGACAGAGTTTACACAAGTGGCTACTCTAACTGGCAATTGACTGCCTAGTGGACAATTAGTAATATATCTTCCTTGTTTTCTAAGTATATATTTATTTCATTTTAAATAATTGTGTCTGAGGTTAAGATGGCAGTAAGAGTGATAAATACTGTACCTTAAATCTCTTAATAGGTATGATAAGTACAGTTTTGCCAAAACAGTAACTGTTTAAAAAAAAAACACTTTATTTATTCTGACATCCATATAAGATTTGTTTTGTTTACAAGTCAAAAGGATGATTTTTCTAACTGCCAAATCTTTGATCTCAATGTAAGAGTTAAGATTCCAGCTGTGTTCTTTGCGATTCTCATTTTCATTGTCAACAGTAATGAAAAGTCTATGCGTAGGACACAGCTGAGGGTTGTTTTCTTTCTTTCTGCTTTAAAAAAAATTTGTTATGATCAACTTAGAGTCAGCTCAATTTTTCTTTGATGATAAAGTCCTTAGTTAATAGGTGAATAAATTATTCTTAGGCTTATTAGTAGTTACGGTTAGCAAAGTCATCCTAGAATTAAAGGTTATAATTTTAGAAACATAATTAGGTAATGAACTTTTCTGGGTTATTTTACTGGTCACTTACAAATTAATTTCATAATGAAGTTTGTCGTTATTAATGATCTGAATAATCTCTTTCATTCTTTTCAGGCCCCAAACATCCTGTGGGATTTCAACCATCAAAATTGGAAAGGTTAGTTAATTGACTTTTATTCAGAAAACCAAAGAGGAAAGAGTACTTGGCTGCCTGATTTGTCAGTGCTGTTTTCGTATTCAGATGCCTTACACAGTGTTTTTCCTTTCCCTCATCTTACTGAGCTCACTTCTCCACTCCAACCACGACCATCTATCACTTATTCTGAAAGGAGAAAGTTGAAGCTCAGTAGGGCTGGAAGTTCAAGCTCAGTAGGGCTCCCATGTGGAACTAAAGAAGCCTTAATTTCGGGCTAATTTATGCTCTTGATCTGGATCTCAGTCTTTTTACTTGTAAATCTGAAGAGTTGAACAACATAGTTTCCCAAATTCCATCTAGTTCAAAACTATTACAACCCTTAGAGTAAAATAAAATTTCATTATCTTAATGATGAACAGTTTACCATCTCAATAAACTTTAAGAGATTTCTTTTTAAGCTTAATTCCTTTTCTCCTCTTTCCTACTCATGCAAAGGCCTTCACACTCTAGCTCTGGCCTCTCCAGTTTAACCAATTCTCATGAAAATATCACCCATGAAGTCTATGCTTCTGACCTACATCACTTCTCACTCCTCCTAGAACATGTCAGAGAAGCTATTATATATGGAAACAGCAGGTGTCTTTGAAGAAAAATAAAACAAAAATAAACAATAAAAAATTTAGCTCTTGGCCAGGCACGGCGGCTCACAACTGTAATCCCAGCACTTTGGGAGGCCGAGGTAGGTGGATCACCTGAGGTCAGGAGTTCGAGACCAGCCTGGCCAATGTGGTGAAACCCCGTCTCTACTAAAAATGCAAAAATTAACCAGGCCTAGTGGCATGCGCCGGTAACCCCAGCTACTCGGGAGGCTGAGGCAGGAGAATTGCTTGAACCTGGGAGGCGGAGGTTGCAGTGAGCCGAGATTGTGCCATTGCACTCCAGCCTGGGTGACAAGAGCAAAATTCCATTAAAAAAAAAAATCTAGCTCTTTTACTTACAACTTCGGGAATTTGAATAAACGTCTTAACCTCTCTGAGCCTCCAATTCTGCATCTTTTACTTATAACTTTGGGAACTTGAGTGAATGACTTAACCTCTCTAAGCTTCCAATTCTGCACCTATAAAATAGAAATATTGGCAGTTGTGCAGATTTAATAAATCAGAGGACATTTATAACATACATATGACATATATAACACTAAATAATAACTATTATTGTTATTTGATATGTGGTAGATATTATTATTATTAACTATTCTATACTTTTTTACTTCTTCTCCTTTTCTCCCAAAATCTTCAGCTAGAAAAAAAATAAATTCATTCTTTAAGATTTATTTCAAATGTCATCTGTTCAAGGACATTTCTTGACTTCTCCCAGCTTAGTTTGTGGAATCTCTACATTTCCATATTTTAAAAAATTACCTGGTGTAGTATTTTTTAGAGTTTCAATTTTATCTGTTTATCTTTTGCACAACTAGACCTTAGAGTTTCTGATGTTTTATTGGTATCTTAACATTTTTGTGCCCTGCTTAGTTCAGTGCCTTGCATATAGGAGGGCCTCACTAAGTGTAAATGTTTGATTGAAAAAATTCTTAATGAATAAAGTAAGAAATGTGTTCTTTATACTGTACTCCTAACATTCCTCCATCTGGAGCAAATTACCCTCTACAGGGAGCCCCAAATCTACCCTAAAATATGGAATTCTTCTTTTCCCATGTCGGTGGAAAGTAAAGGAATTCTAGTTCAGCAAATTTGTCTCAAGTAGTCCAGCTTCCTGTTGATTCCCTCTAATAATGTTAGTCAATTCCAGTTTCCCTTATTCCTGTGACCTAGTCCTCATCTTAAACTTCAAGTCCAATGGTAAAATGCCTGCACTATTTTAGCTAAGATGTAGCCTAAGATCTCGTATTGATAACCTGCATTATACTGCATTGCTTCTATTTCTAGAGCTCTGTTTAATAGTCTTTATTCTAACTTGGAATGGAATCCCAGCAACTCTAGAATTTCAGCCCAGTGTCTAGGTCCTATCTGCCTATAGATATTTTTGTACATTACTTATGCCTGAATTTCTGCCCTGTACTCTTTTTGTCTGGCAGAACCTTACTGTAAATGTGGCTGTTCAACTGTACTGCCACATATATCTCCAGACGTCTGACCAGCTCCTAGAATTCAGTTTGTTTCCAATCACCTGTTTTATCTCAATAAATATGTTTGGTTTCCAGTCAAGAGTTCCTGGACTGATTGTTTCCCTGCTTCTTCTATTACCTCTCCTAGTTCAGTCAATTCTGCTTTTTGAAATGTCTTTCTTGGGCATGTTCACACATCCTATCTTTCTTCATTCCCTTTTTTCTTCTAATCTAAGGCCACTTAGGTCAGGAAAACTTCTTTTTCTTTTTTCTCCCCTTTCATACCAGAGTCAAAAGAGATGGTAAAAATGCCTGCTGAATACCTATTGAAACATCGAAAGTGAAATTAAACATACAGATTAATCCTTTCACTTGCTATCTATTTAAATGCTTGCGGATGTGCCAAGAAGTCCCTTCTCGAATCTCCAGAGGTAGTTTATCTTTATAGTTACAGTTTTCAATTAAACCCACTTTTTATTAAATATTAGAAGACTTTTTACTAAAGATTAGAAGACTTTATCTAAATTCCAAGTACATTCTTGTTTATCTCAAACTCCTCAAGACGAATCTAAAAATGAATAGTTGTATCATTTTAACAGAGATATGTCTGTCTTCTAATCTCTAGATGCCAGACTGAGATCTCCTCATTAGTAACTCTTGGAAAGATTATGCAAAGAGCTTTTGACTTCTTCTACTAGGAGAGGAGAAACCATGGACAATTATTTTTTCCTTGGTAATCTTTCATTCACTCCTGGATGAAGATCAGCTGCAACAGGTATGGCCAGAAAGTTGTTAAGTAAATGAAGATACACATGGTTAAAAAGAAGATGCAGAAATGAAGAGTACAGTATAAGTGATGAGGTCAAATTGCTGGAGTAGGGAGAATAAAGACACTCTGTGTAGGAAAACCTAGCAAAATAAATGAGAGATGGGATCCTGCTTTGGATTGTGAAGACAATAGTTACCATTCACATCACCTATTTGAATGGGGCAAAAGCAGCAACAATGAACTGTCTTGGTTTGGAGTATTTAGCCATCTTATCAGGAACTCCTGCTAAATAAACAGTCCAACACTTGGGAAGTTGATTTAAATTCATCATGTACTTGGACCATAGGTATTTTACTTATTATTGCATATTTAGCTCAGCACCATATAGAGACAGTTTTTGAGGCTCTTCAAATGATAATGTGAATTATTTAAAGTTGCTAGGGAATATTATTTGGTTTCTGCAAAATCAGACCATAAATTACTTTTGCAAAAATATTTAGTGAAAAAGATTTCACCTAATCTTGAAGAATTAACGAGTTTGATTAGGTGTAAAACAAACTCAAAATAGATATATTGATCCTAGCCTCCAAAAACCAATTTTGTGTTTGTTATTTAATTAAGTCATATTATGGGCCCATAGAGAGTAGGAGTGAGGTATTCCACCATTTTACTTGTACACACATGGGCATGTGTCTTTATGGCAGAATGATTTATATTCCTTTGGGTATATTCCTAATAATGTGATTGCTATGTTGAATGGTAATTCTGTTTTAAATTTTGAGAAATTTTGATTTCTCAAAAATTTAAACAGCTTCCACAATGGCTGAACTAATTTACATTCCCACCAGCAGTGCATAAGTGTTCCCTTTACTCTGCAACTTCCCCAGCATTTATTATTTTTTTACTTTTTAATAATCGCCATTCTGACTGCTGTGAGAGGCATTTCATTGTGGTTTTGATTTGCATTTCTCTAATGATTAGTGATAATTGAGCATTTTTCCATATGCTTATTGGCTGTGCATATGTCTTCTTTTGAAATGTGTCTGTTTGTGCCTTTTGCCCCATGTTTTAATGGGGTTGTTTGACTTTTGCTTGTAAATTTAAGTTCCTTATAGATTCTGGATATCAGACCTTCGTCAATTCATAGTTTGCAAAGGTTTTCTCCTATTTTGTAGGTGGTCTGTTTACTATGTTGATAGTTTTTTTCTTTTTTTACTGTGCAGAACTTTAGTTGAATTAGGTCCCATTTGTGCATTTTTGTTTATGTGATCATTTTTATGGGGCCAAACTGTAGATATACTTGTTCTGGTAAGTTCCAAATGTTCATTTCCAAGTGTCTGTGGAACATCTCCATTTGGATATCCCCAACACCTCTAATTATATATGGCCAGGATTCAATTTATTATTTTCCATCCCACACATTTTCCCTACTCTTTTGTTCTCCATTTACCTTAATGGAATCACCTTACTCAATATATTAAAGCTCAGAATATAGTATGATCCATCAGTGATGAAATACCTTCCATGGCTATTTTTACCTGTTCTTAGACAATGACGACATTGTCTATTATATTAAGCTCTTATTTCCTCATATTAACACAATTGCGTTTTCCTATCAGCATGTCCCTGGTTCAACTCATCTTCCACCTTGCTGTGATATTACGCTCCCTAAAGTACAGCTCTGATCAATTCACTGTACTGTTCAAAGACCTTCAACGTCTCTCCAGAGTAGGTAACTTTTGAGATTGTGCTTGGAAGATGATGTTCTCTTAGAGAAGGTGAGGGCATACTAGTATGAACATGAGTAGAACTTTAAAAGAACTAGTATATAGTCTGATGTCCCTAGAGAGTAGACGAGAGAGAGAGAGAGAGAGAGAGAGAGAGATGTTTTATACTTCATATCCGTGTGTCCAATCTAGCTCAAATACCACCATCTCCAAAACATTTTCTCTGGTGCTACAAGTGGAAATTGTTCCTTCCTCCAAGTACAGCCTGGATCCCTGCACATCCTGCATTGTATTAAAGGTATTTGTGTACATGTTTTATGTTCATTATGGTGCAATAATATATCTGTATGGAGAGTGTGTGTCAGGTTCATGTTATTCATCCCCCAAAGCACCTTTTTAAATGAAAAACTAAAAGATGCAGTTATTATGAATAATGGAGTGAATGACAGCTATTCTTGCAGGAAAGAAAATAATAAATATTAGTCTGTCCTAAGATAGAACTGATACTTTCAAAAATTCCAAAATATTTTAAGCAAAATTAACAAAAATTATGTAAAAACTACACAGAAGAAAACTTTACAGAAATCATAAATTTCAGTAATAAAACCATTAGAAGCTTTTTAGTTTTCCACTGGTCATCAACTATTATATGATTGTTGAATGAACCTTAAAGGAATTAAATTCAAATTAGAAAAATGAAACAGTTCTGAATACTGAATTCAATCTAATGTAATAATGATTATCATTATGTACAAATTATGAAATTTTATCCTTTTGCATTCTTGCCATTCCATTTTTGCATTTGGGTTTGCCCAATGTAATAAGTTGGTTTCAATTTTTGAATTGCTTTATAATAGAATGTTCTTGCTGTGTTAAAATAGTCCTCTCATTATGCTATGGAGGAATTCAGTGTCAGGGATCTTGATTGGGAATATGAAGGTATAACTTATCTTGCATATAGGATTAACCTTTGGTTAGCTCAGACTGGACTATCCATACTGTAGGAAATTGTGCTTTAACACTTATCAACAAAACTGCAGTATATATTCTGCTGAAAGCACATGTTCTTCTTTATTGTTTTTTTGGTTGATTCAATCTCTCAGTCTAATTTTACTTTACATTCAGGCTGCACCACATTAGGAATATAATATAATGACTTAACCACATGTTCTTTCTTGAGAGAAAGTAGCTCTGATTTTGAGTGCTATTCGGCTTTATATAGTCAGTTTAACAAAGTGAAGGCTGCCAAGAACAGCTAAAGAAATCGAGATGGGAAACCTAGATAGCATACATATCCTGCTGCCTTCTCAAGTGACCCAACATGTATGAAAATGCTGTACAAATCTTAAATAACCATCCCAATATATTCCACAAAATAAGCATAAACTTTCTCCTGAATCAAGTGAAACAATGGTGTAGTGGAACAAGCACTTGACTAACAATTGTCAGATCTAGGTCTGTAGGCATCTCCTGTAACAACTTATGTACCCTGGGAAATGTACTCACCATCTCAAAGCATTATTATACTCAACATCTCTTTTTAACTTTTGGTTAGCTTCCTTTTCTCCTTCTTTTGGTACAACATTCTGACCTTCGTTGAGGAATTCCTCCTCCCTTGAGTCCATGGGTTTAGGTGGAGTTGCCTACACTTCCTTTGCACAGTTGATGGGCTTGGGACCCAGGCTGGTCATCTAATCTCAATGACTTTTTAGCCCAGAATTACAGCTGACATTATTGGAAAAATGATATTATATGTTTGGAGTTGATAGAAGTTATGATGTTTGCTCATTGTGGGTATACCTACATTAGAACAAAGCAAACAGAACAGATAAGGCATGATCAGTCAGCTGAGTCAGTGCCCTGAGGTTGCCATTTGATGCACAGTTGTAACTGGGAAACATGCTTTGCACTTTCCAGTAGGTAAATCAATAAAATACATTTTATGTTTAACATATTTCAAATGTCTGAAGTTAGACTTTTGCTTTCCTCAAATGTTAAATAAGAATAATGCTGCGTTCTAGTGTATAATAGTGCAGCATTTTTGAAGTAGTTTTAAAAATTAATTAAATTAATAAAGAGAAAATAAAAATAAGCAAAATAGTGTTATCATAGCATTTAGTATAAGGGACATAAATGAATATATCTTTAATGTTTAGTAAAGTTTAAGGCATCAGTTAAATAAAAACTAATATCAAAAATAATTTGATCTTCCAGGCTGATTTTATTATTATCCATGCACTGGGATATAACTGCTTTCAAATTTAAGTTAAAAATAGCGGTTTTCTTTCATTGTAATAATGGTAAATTAGGTGTTGCCTCTTGAATTAGATGATCTCTTTAAGAGGGTGGACAACTATCTTCAGGGTAGATTATTATGAAGTTAGGCATTTCTACAAGTTACAATTTTTTATTAAAGCATTGAGAAAATGTGAATTTTGTTCAGCATTTTCCATATCTAAAAACCCAAAAAGGCAGCAGTAAGCCCTCCCTTCTTCTACATTTTTTTAAAATGCCTTTTAATCTCTCCTTATTGTACAGTCTAGATTCTGGAAGTACTAGAGTGCACAATAGGTTTTTGTTTGATTAATTTCAAATTACTTTATTATCCAATAAAATTTGGCTCCTGTTTTCACCACTACAGTGAATTTGTTGCCAAGTTGCCCAGGGACCTTCTATTTACAAAATTAAATGAACAGTTTTAATCTTCATTGGAACAGAACTCTTTGCTTCACCTGACATGCTTCTTAAATTTCTTGGTGTCTCTTGCTCCCTTGCTGCTTTTGAAGAGTCAGGCAGCCATATAGGGGAATCCAGTGGAGCTAAGAATTATGAATGGCCTCCTGAAACTAAGGCCAGAAAGAAAGCTTATAAGCAAATCGGTCTATGTATAAAAATTAAGTATTTAGTACAGGTGAAGCCACAAATCAACAGAGGTCATAGATTATTGAGTATATAATATTTAATGCATGAAAAAAGCATAACCAGATCCCTTATCAACATCCTATACAAAGATCAACTTGGATACATTAAAAACCTATATGTGTTACAAAACATTGAAGAGAGAAATAAAAAGCATCTAAATAAATGCATAGATGTTCCATGTTTAGAGATGGATGATTCAATATTGTTAAGACGCCAGTTTTTCCAAACTCAATCTGCAAAATCAATACAATTTAATCAAAATCTCAGCAAGCTAGTTTGTACATTTCAACAAGCTGATTCTAAAATTTATATGGGAAAGCAAAAGGCCTAGAATAGCCAACACAATAATGAAGAAAAACAGAGTTGGAGGATTCACATCACCCAATTTCAAGATTTACTATAAAGCTACAGAAATCTAGAAATCTACCATCTGGTGGACGAATAGGCACAAAGATCAATGAAACAGAATAGGGAACCGATAAACAGACCCACACAAATGTAGTCAACTGATATTTAGCAAAGATTCAAAGGCATTCAATGGCTAAAGGATAATCTTTTCAACAAATTGGATAATTTGTTGAACAAAATGACCCTAGAAAGGGACTTACACATTTTTTACAAAATTTAAATTATAATAAACATAGACTTATATGTAAAACACAATATAAAACTTCCAGAAGAAAATTTTTAAAACGAAATATATATGTATATTATATATAACCTTTTGGTTGGTGATGAGCTTTTAGATGAAACACCAAAAACATGATCCATGAAAGAAAAAATATATGTTGAACTTTAATAAATTAAAAACTCCTGCTTTCTGAAGAATACTGTCAAGAAAATGAAAAGATAAGCCATGAACTGGGAAAAAATATTTGCCAAACACATATCTGATAGAGGATTTATATCCATAATATACGAAGATTTCTTGAAACTCAAGAATAAGAAAAACAGCCCAATTTAAAAGGGGTAAAATATTTGAACAAACACTTCACTAAGAAGATACACAAATGGAAAATAAGGATGTAAAAATATTTTCAACATAATTGTCTTTAGGGAAATGCATATTAAAACAAGACACAACTACACAGGCATTAGAATGGCTAAAATCCAAATAAGACTGACAATAGCAATTGCTAGCAAAGACGTTAGGTAATGGAAATTCATTCATTGCTGGTGGGAGTATAGACTGGTAGCCTAGAAGACGATCTGGTGGTTTGTTACAAAGCAAAACACTGTCTTACCATATCATTGAGCAATTGCTGAATTTGCTTGGAAAAAGCTGTCCACACAAAAAAACAATTCAGTTTATAAACAATCACCGAAAACTGGAACCAAACTTCCTTCAGCAGATAAATGGTTAAAATAACTGTGACACATTCACACAATGGAAAACTACTCAGCAATAAAAGGAATGAGCTATCAAACCATACAAACATACATAAACATCTTAGGTGCTTACTGAAAAGTAAAAGAAACCGGTCTGAAAAGGCTCTTTCCTGCATGATTCTATGTAGTTGGCCTTCTGAAAAAGCAAAATACAAAGATGACAAACTGGTCTGTTGTTGTCAAAAGTTTGGGAATGGGTGATAGGGTGGGGGGTGGTGGTGGATGGTTTGGGGATGAAACTATTCCACCTCAGATCATCAGGCATTAGTTAGATTCTCAGAAGGAGCACGCATCCTAGATCCCCCGCATGCACAGTTCACAATAGGCTTCCTATTTCTATGAGAATCTAATGCCACTGTTGATCTGACGGGAGGTGGAGATCAGGTGGTAGTGCCACTCCAGGGGTGTCTAACAGACCACGGACAGGTACAGGTTCTCCGCCAGGGGTTTGGGGACCCCTGATATGGGAATTCTTTGTATTATTTTCATATTTTTTCTGTAAATTTAAAACAATTCTAAAAATTTTAGAAGTTTATTAAAGATCTATATTTGAAAGGAAAAATTATGCGTGTGTTGTGTGTATATTTATATTTTAGACCCAAGATTAGAAAATAACTTTAAAAAAAACTTCCAAAGCACAACCATAGGGGGAAAAAAGAGATTAATTTTATTAAACCAATATTTAGGCTTTCTGTCAATGAAGGCAATTTTGGTCAAAGTTAAATAGAGAAGACAAAATAAGAAAAGGTATTTTGTAAGGCATAACATTTACAAAGGGATGATATATAATGATAAGGATTTCTTACAAATCAACCAGAAAGAGATAGCAGCTATAATGGAAGAGCTGGTAAAGACCATGACCAGGAAATTTGCAAAAAAGAAAACCCCCAAATCCAACACCCACATAAAAAATGTTCAAAACCATGAATAATCAAATAAACACAAATTTAAATTACAACATGTTATTTCCTAAAGAAAAGACTAACAAACTAGAAAGCTGGATGATACAAACATTGGTGCTCATGAAACTAGGGTACATTCAGTGGAGATTGCTGATATATTTTAGTCAAATATAGAAGATGAATATCCTATAAGTCTGACTTCTTGCTCCACAGTGTATATCCCAAAGAAATCACTCACATGCCCATACATCCTTAGACAAATAGTTATATGTTTTTCTTTTTGAAGATGTTCCTGTAGCACCATTTGCATGGTGGAAAGTTGGAGGTAACTCAGGTCTGCATCGTAGGAGACTGACATCATTGGGAGAATTACAATGTGTTGGAAGAGTGCAAGTAGAACAATGTGGATAGAGCTTAAAAACAGAGTGCTTGATGAAAAACAAGCAAAGAAACAACAACAACAAAAACAACAAAAACAGAATGAGGTACACAACTCTGTGTTCTTTACTTGATTTAAAAATACCTAGCAAGCAATACTCATTTAGCATGAACACATACAAACTAAACACACCAATAAAAGCAAGAGATGTGTCCTGTATGCATCAATAATGATAAGGAACCATTAATTAAGAAAGGTAATAGCTCAAAATAGTGAAACCTAATGAGCAACAGGGACATGTGAGTAGAAGTCATTATTTTAGAGGGAAAAACTAGTCTGTACTCAGTTAAGCAAAGCATAAACTGAGTATATGGTTAATATAGTTTTATTTTAAAATTTCAGTAGAAATTTTAAGAATGTCATTGAAACTTAATACTATCTGGACTTTTGAAATATTCTTATCGATCATCCTTATCAATATGAAATATGCTAATTAGCTTACAAGAGTTTGATTAGGGAGATAAAGAGAGCTTATATTTCATCCCTGTCTTTGTAAGTTATATATAGAAACAAAAAAAGTCTTGGGCTTATGAAGGGAATGCAAGTTGCAGATAAATGAAAAAATAAAAGATTAAAACAAAGGGATTTTAAGGATGTAGATGTCCAATAGCCTAATTATACAGTGACCTAACCAAGCAGAGGATTTGATGTGAATATAAAAGACACTAATATGACGAGCCATCCTCACAAAGACAAAGACACAGCAAGTTAATTAGGTGAATACTTTCTTCTGGTGTTTTCTTAACAATATTTTTCAAAAATATCATTAAGCTTCCAGTTTTAAGAATGATTTCTCATTGTAAGTCATCTTTTTGGTAATTATTGTTATTTTGTAAATGACCACTTGCATAGACAAATTGTTATTTATGTTAGACCAGCAACCAAGAAGTTTGATGTAATTTAATTTATTAGCTACTTTTTCGGTAGATGTTTGCTAAGTAACAAAACTACTTCTAATAATTACCTCAGTCCTGCTAGCTACCCTTTTCCCAACAAAATAAATATAACTTATTCTCTATCCAGCTAGGGGGATCAAGATATACAAGACCTTTGATCATCTATCCAGTCCTCGCCTACTTCTAGTCTAGGGTTTCTCAACCTTGACACAATGGATATTTTGGGCTACATAATACTTTGTTGTAGGGGACTGTTCTACACATTATAGGATTTTAGTAGCATCCCTGGACTTTACCCACTAGAAGCCAGTGGCAAACCCTCCACCTCTGGTTGTGACCAAAAAAGTCTCTAGGCCTTGCCAAATGTCTCCTGGGATGCCATATCACACCTAATTGAGAATCATTGCTTTTAGACTCGTATTTCACAATTACTCTTGTTTTACTGCTGCCTTAAAAATGATCACAATTTAGTACCTTAAAACAACACTAAATTGTAATCTCAGAATCTATAGGTCAGGAGTTCAAAATGGCAAGGCTAGTTTTTCTGTTCCTGGTTTCACAAGGATGAAAACAAGGTCTCGGCTAGTTGGCTCTTATCAGAAGGGTCTGAAAGGAATCAGCTTCCAAGCTCATTGAAATTGTTGGCTGACTCCAGTTCCTTACATCTGCAGAAATGAGGTCCTCATTTTCTTGCTGGCCTTCAGCTGGGGGTCAGTTGTAGCTTCTAGAAGGCATCTACATGGCTTATTCCTGCCCCTCTTTCATTTTCAAAGCTATTTAGAGTGGGTCAATTCCTTCTCATGCTTCAAATCATTCTAACTTCTGCTTCATTCTCCTCTCTTGGCTGCAGCTTTCTTACTCCAGCTGGAGAAATTTCCCTGCTTTTAATGGTTCAGACAATTAGATCTGGCCCACCCAGATAACCCAGGACACTTTCTTTATTTTCAGAAATGTAATTACCCCTGCAAAGTCTCTTTGAGTAGCACCTAAACGCGTGCCTGATTGAATAATCAAGGTATACAATTTTGGGAGGACATCTTAAGAATACAGCCTATCCCAACTCCCCACCTTAAATACTAAAAGTCAACTGAATGATCTACAGTGATACGAACATGTTTTGTCAAAGCTTCTGAGTTGTCATACCTTCTGGTCCAAGGCCCTATCTTTGCTTGACTCATCTTTAAATGTTCTGCTAAGATAAAGGCTTCAGGGAGCCTCTTCTGACCATAACATTAGGTGATGATCCTATGCACATCTGGAGAATTCTGTTCTTATCTGAATTATAGCACTTGACTCATTACATTGAACTTATCTACTTAATTAGAACATAGTGGAAATTCAATAAATGGTTGTTGAGTTAATAAAAAGAGCCTATCTACTTGAATTTTTGCCAGAAATGCAGAGCATTTAAAGGATAAATGGAATATTTAAAAATTTCTATGCATTTTAAAGAGCATTTCAGTACTTTTACCTATTAACAAGTATCATAAGTTTTATTTACTTTAATCTAAAACTATTGTTAATACGCATTTTATCCCCATATATGAAATCTGAAGAATCTAAAGCTATTTTGAACCTATCTAGGCCTCAAGATTTAGGCCACTAGAATTGGACAATCTAGCCTTTCACACCTTCTATTGACAACTATAGATCTTGTCTTTATTTTTCTGGGTGCCCTTTAACCATAAAGGTTATTTAATTGAAACAAGACTCTTCTCTATCTGCTTTACTTTGGTGCAACCTGAAACTGCAACTGAAAGGCAATATTGTTTTAGTACTGTATTCCAACTCCGCTGATTGTTTTGTTTGTATTTTAAAACTGTAATAGTGGAACAGGTTGAAGCATGCATTTCTGCAGAAGACTTGTCCTCAAAGGACCAATTTTAAAAATTATTCTGAATACCTATTATAAATAATTTTAATATGTAGAACAATTAATAATTAATAACTTGTTTCCCTTTCTTTGTTTTCCTTTCATCTCTCTTGTTATTCCTTTTCTTTCCCTTCCTAAAAAACGAAGTCCAAAAGCCATTAGGTAGGGCTGAAGGGTGAAGAGTTGGGGGCTGATCAGTATAGGGCATCTAGATGAAGTAGGGTAAGGTGGCGACCCTATAGGGTGCAAATCACAGTGACATGTCAGAGCCCAATCAGGGTAGGGAGGATATCCATACAACCCACTAGCCTAGCACAAGGTGTTGGTGCCATCTTTGCTACTATAAATACACAAATCAGGTTTAAAATAATTGCAGTGAAATAAATAAGTCATACAAAAGCAACTCACAAGTTTAGTAATCAGTGAGTAAAACAGTTTCATTTGCCTGATAATTGAGAAAGATTTGTAGATGTATCCAAGCCTTGAGTCCTCCCAGAACAAAGTCCCTAAATTGTTTCCTAACTCTACATGGTGACTACTTGCCCGAGAAAACACTTAGCCCAAGGCAGGTATGAAAGAACTGCCTACATTGGCATTACTCTGAAGAGGACTCTAAGTATCTTTCAACGTATCTTCCATGAAAAAAATTATGCCAACTCTTCCACCAAGACATTCAAAATTTCCTCTCCTTCAAGGTTTAATATGTCATCTGATTATTCCAAAAGTATATTATGCCATAAAACAGAAATAAGGGAGCCAGTGTGCCTATTCTAGATAATTCAACAATACATAATTCATATGTCTTCAGATCTACCTAATCTCCTACAATTTTCTGACCTTTTCTCAGAATTTAAATCATTTAAAGAAAGCGTTCATGACAATATCTCAGAATCACTCAGAAGACCTGTAATGTCCTTTTCTGAGTTTCACCTAGAAAACAAGAATATCTCTTGAAGAATTAAAAACATGTGTTCCTCAGAATAGCTAAGCAGCGTTAATGACATAGAAGACTCTCAACAAGTGGCTGTTACATTAATTGAAGTAAACTGAACTGAAGCTTTTAAAAACATTTTATTATGAAAGTACAGCTATTTAGCTTATAAGAGGAAAGAATCATCTTGTGTATCTTATAAAATGTACACTATTGTTATTTGTACCTCAAACTTAATCTTGGGAAAGCATAACCAGTTGTAGAACCTTATTCCTCTTCTGCTATATTGTATCATATAATACAAGTTTCCAAAGGTGAAAAGTGGCTTCTTCTCTTATTTATTTATTAATATTATTAGATTGACACTGACATGAATGATACCCTCAAAAATCATACTGTATAAACCAGAGTTTTGCCTCATTTGAAAGCCAGATTGTCTTCGTAAAATAACAACATGCACATAATAAATGTTTTATGCATCTGAAGAAAATAAAAACTTAGATATTTTAATATCTTAGCTGAATTTATAAATGCGGCAGTTTTTACTGTACATTATCAGTCAATAGGAACAACAGCAGATTCTGGAAGTGAATTCTACAGAGTGGTATGACAATTACTGTTATATATCTCAGCAATCTTCTAATAAATAATATGAGTCTTGTTTGCATTTATCAGAGTGATCCTTAAGCAAATACCCATGTGAGAAAGCAAGCTTGCATATTTATAAGAGTTAATTTACATATAACTACACATAAAATATTCTGTTCCTTTGTAAAATACTTCTTTATAATTTCCATTAAAATCATCATGTAATTATACCAGAGATACAAACCTAACAAAAATTATGCCAAGCATTATTAGAGGGAGTGCTTTTCAATTGCAAGGGCATCTGTTCTGTGAGAATTTTCTGGTTTCAATTTCTGTTACATCCAAAAAAATGAGATAAATAAGGACTTTGTCCCTTACAAAGGATTATGTCCAAAAGGTCATCCACAAAATTATTTTTTAAACTGGAATAAAAATGATTGTAATAAATTATTAACATGTACATTATAAACAATAAACAGGGCTATAAAGAAAGATGGAGTTTCTATTTCAGCCTTGGAGTATAAAAAACTGTTATTAGAAATACATAGCATCACTGGTGCTTCGACAACTACTCAGTCGTTCATTTAGCAAGCCTTCTTACTGTGTTTCAAAACCTGTGCTAGGCACGGGGGAGATGGAGATGAATGCCTGAATTCTGTAGAGCCTATCCCAAGTAAATTGCATGGACAAAACCAAAAAGTAAATAAATATTTGTTTCACAATATAGGGTAATGTGCCCAGTGACTTTGCCAAAGAAAGACTGAGTCTTGAAGGATTAATGAGAAGCGTCTAAAAAATAATAGAGGAGTATATTTTAAGCAGAGGGAAAAATGTGTTAGAAAGTTGCCACAGAGAATAGAATATTATCAGAGAAATATATCAGTTGAAGATGTTGGGAAAATAGAGACCACAAAAAAAAATATATATGAGAGAAGCAGATATAGACACTATTCTAAGGAGACTGGTGTTTGTTTTGAAGGGTCTGGGACAGTACTAATGTATTTTAATTGGATGAGTGTTATATTGATATTTATATTTCGGAGAATTATTCTGCAGAGCTGTGGTTCTCAAAGTGTGGTCCCTGCATCATCAGCATCAGCATCAATTGGAAACTTGTCAGAAGAGAGAATTCTCAGGTGCCACAGACCTCCTGTATTAGTCATGGCTGTTCAGAGGCACAGACCCAGTAGAATATATGTACGTATGAGAGGGAGTTTATTAGGGAGAAATGGCTCACACAATTACAAGGTGAAGTCCCATGATAGGCTGTCTGCAAGCTGGGGAAGAGAGAAGCTGGTAGTGGCCCAGTCCAACTCCGAAGGCCTCAAAACCATGGAAGCAGACAGTGCAGCCTTCTGTCTGTGGCGGAGGGTCCCTAGAGCTACCAGGAGGCTGCTGGTGCAAGTCCCAGAGTCCAAAGACCAAAGAACCTGGAGTGTGATTGATATTCAAGGGCAGAAGAAGTGGAAGGAAGCATCCAGCATGGGGAAAAAAAAGAGACTCAGCAAGCAAAGTTATCCCACCTTCTTCTGCCTGCTTTGTTCTAGCCACAGTAGCAGTTGATTAGGTGGTACCCACCCACATTGAGGGTGGGTCTCCCTCTCTCAGTCCACCGACTCCAATGTCAATCTCCTCTGGCAACATCCTCATAGAAGCACCTAGAAACAATACTTTACCAGGCATTTAGGCATCCTTCAATCAAGTTGACACCTCATATTAACCATCCCACTCACCTTTGACACAGCAACCCATGTTTTAGGAAGTCCTTCATGTGATCTCATTCACTCTCTAATCTGAGAACCGCTAGTGTAGAGAATGGAATGGTGCAGGCTGTTTCAGCAGGAATATTTTCAGCTACCGGAAATTAAAAACATGATCAGTAATAGCTTAAACAAGAAAGGGGTTTGTTTGCATTTAACAAGCAGCATTCCCAAGAACGGCAGTCCAGGGACGGCATGGTGGCCAGTCAATGCCACTAAGAACATAGACTCCTTCTACTAAAACCTTCCTACTTCATTGTTATCAGAAGGGGTTGTTCTCAGAGTTATGCAATGGGTTCCAATTCTGGGATCTATGACTGCCATGTTCACAGAAAAAGAAGATGGGAAAGGGTTTTGTCTCCCGTGGCTTTGCTTTTGTGACAATGAAACAAAAGTGGAAGCTTCTTAATGCACTTCTGCCCATATCTGATTGGTAAAAACCGTACCTAGTGCCTCTCTAGTTACAAAGTTGCAACTTTGGTAAAAGGAAAATGGCTATTCAGTTAGTAAGCTCTCAATTTTCTCAATTACTGGGTACACACTTTTTTCTAAGCTAAATACCTCTATGAAGTATATGTATTTTAAATTGTCTTTTTTAATAGTGCATCCGGAATTGGTTCCTTTCGGTGGGTTCTTGGTCTTGCTGACTTCAAGAATGAAGCAGCGGACCTTCACGGTAAATGTTACTGCTCTTAAAGATGGCGTGTCTGGAGTTTGTTCCTTCAGATATGTCCAGAGTTTCTTCCTTTCGGTGGGTTCATGGTGTCGCTGACTTCAGGAGTGAAGCCGCAGACCTTCGCAGTGACTGTTACAGCTCTTAAAGGTGGCACGTCCAGAGTTCTTTGTTCCTCCTGGTGGGTTTGTGGTCTTGCTGACTTCAGCAGTGAAGCTACAGACCCTTGTGGTGAGTGTTACAGCTCATAAAGGTAGTGTGGACCCAAAGAGTGAGCAGCAGCAAGATTTATTGTGAAGAGCGAAAGAACAAAGCTTCCACAGCAGATTGCGGCTGCTAGCTCATTTGGCCCCGCCCACATCCTGCTGATTGGTCCATTTTACAGAGTGCTGATTGGTGCGTTTAAAATCCTTTATCTAGACACAGAGTGCTGATTGGTTCGTTTTTACAGAGTGCTGATTGGTGCGTTTTTCAGAGTGCTGATTGGTGTGTTTACAATCCTTTAGCTAGACACAGAGTGCTGATCGGTGCATTTTTACAGAGTGCTGATTGGTGCATTTGCAATCCTTTAGCTAGACACAGAGTGCTGATTGGTGCGTTTTTACAGAGTGCTGATTGGTGTGTTTACAATCCTTTAGCTAGACAGAAAAGTTCTCCAAGTCCCCACTCAACCCAGGAAGTCCAGCTCCCTTCACGTCTCAAGAGGACAGAAGCAAAACTTGAATAGTGAAGCCCTATTCTCCTTGCCAGATCCTTAGTAATTCTTAACTATTAGCCACCTAATAATGCCAGGATTCTCCTATCAGATTCCTATGAGGGGATATTAGAGAACTCCTGAATATGTCTATGATGATTCATAAAAACACTGTAGACTGTGTGGATTAATTCTCAAAAACCTGAGATGACAACCTAGAATTACTATCAGCGTCCCAGCAACTATCTCTGGGGTGATTCATGGAGAACCACCTAACGTAAAAATTCTCCCTTTGAATCACTTTGTTTCTCACTGAAATCTGGCAATTTCTGCTAATCAAAACGAGCTGTCCTGCTTTTGTCCTGAGAGTTGACAAATGCATGCAACAATGAACACACATTTGATTTAATAATCTTTCTTCATATGCTTCTCTATAGCCTTTTCCATGATCTGAGGTATGGGTTTCAAGTATGAAACAAGTACAATTATCTTCATGTATTAGCTAGCAAAGCTCTTGTGACGAAAATGAAAATCATTCACTCCTAGAATCTGACATTTGCAAACTGCTAAACAATTTGCATATTGGTAGAAAGTAAGAATCCCAGCTCTTTTTTCCCGCAAATTCCCTATAATGCTTAACATGAGCATTAAGAATTTAAGTTACTTAACAATCTTTGAGAGATCCTAGAAATAAAACCCCCAAGACCTATGGGTTCATGCTGAACTCTATCACTGGCTATGATGACGAGTGGGCCTGAGTTAGTAATTAAGAACAGAGAAATAGGAGACTGTGAGTAAACACTATTTAATCAAGAAAACAAGCAGCATCATTCAGTCTCCACTGAACAAATGCAAATACCTTAAGAAATATGTTGTCCTGGATAAAATTCAAAAACATTTGGGAGACTAAAACCTTACATGTTATAATTACACACATACACTGACAGGAGGGATGAACATAAACAACAGCACTAACCATTGCTCTTTAATTGAAATTAAAGACAATTTTAAAACTTCATATCACTGAGCAAAAGGCAAGAGTATCAACTTTAATTTCAAAATCATTATCAATAGTGTATAACACATTGTCAAACAAACGCAATTCTCTTGCTGTGCAGTCTGCTCCTATTGGCATTTGGCAGTCTGAACACACAGTCATGCTATCTAACGCTCATATTTCCAAACATAACAAAAGGAGAAAAAACTCTGCAGATTATTAGAAAATATTAGCAAGCATGATTATCTGTGGATACATTTAAGTGAATTTGGACAAGGGACAAACTCTAAGCCTACTTTCTTCTTTAATCATATTTTTTATGATTATATGTATATCCAATGAGATGTACTTTGATCAGATAATTATAATTTATGGAAAGATGAAGAGTTTTTGAAAGAATATATTTACAGACATACCTCATTTTATTGTGCTTTGCTTTATTGTGCTTTGCAGATATTGTGATTTTTACAAATTGAAGGCTTGCGGCATCCCTGTGTCAAGCAAGTCCATCAGTACTGTGATTCCAACAGCGTGTGCTGTCTTCATGTCTCTGTGTCACATTTTAATAATTCTTGCAATATTTTAAACTTTATTATTATTAATATATCTTTTATGTGATCTGTGATCAGTGATCTTTAATGTTACTATTGTAATTGTTTGGGGGCACTACATACTACATCCACATAAGACAGTCAATGTACTCTATAAATGTTGCTCATGTTCTGAATGATCCATGGACCCACAATTCCCTGTTTCTCTTTCTCTCTCTCTCTCGTTCTCTCTCTCTATGGTCCTTCCTATTTCCTGAGAAACAATAATATTGAAATTAGGTCAATTAATAACCTTACAGTTATTAAGTAAGGTTATTAATAACTGTAAGGTTATTATTAAGTGTGGAAGTGTGGCATCTAAGTGTCTAAGTGTGGAAGTGAAAAAGAGTAATGTGACTCTCTAAATCAAAACCTAGAGATGATTAAGCTTAGTGAGGAAGACATGTCAAAAGCTGAGAAAGGCCAAAAGCTAGGCCTCTTGGATAAAACAGCCAAGATGTGAATGCAAAGGAAACACTCTTGAAGGAAATGAAAAGTGCTACTCCGGTGAACAAATCAATGATAAGAAAAGGAAATACCTTATTGCTGACATAGAGAACGTTTTAGTGATCAAGGTTGACGATCAAACTGGCTACAACATTCCCTTAAGCCAAAGCCTATTCCAGAAAAAGACTCTAACTTACTTCAATTCTGTGAAGGCTGAGAGAGGTGAGGAAGTTGCAGAAGAAAAGTTGGAAGCTAGCCAAGGTTGGTTTATGATGTATAGGGAAAGAAGCCATCTCCATAACATGAAAGTATAGTGTAAAGCAACAAATGCTGATGTAGAAGCTGCAGCAAGTTATCCAGAGGATCTAGGTAAGATCACTAATGAAATTGGCTCTACTAAACAACAGATTTTCAATGAAGACACAACAGTCTCCTATTGGAAGAAGATGCCATCTAGGACATTCATAACTAGAAAGGAAAAGTTGCCTGGTTTCAAAGCTTCAAAGGACAGGCTGACTCTCTTCTTAGGGGCTAATGCAGCTGGTCACTTTAAGTTGAAGCCAAAGCTCATTTCCCATTCTAAATATCCTAGGGCCCTTAAGAATTATGCTAAATATACTCTGCCTGTGCTATATAAATGGAAAAATGAGTCTGGATGACAGCATATGTGTTTGAGGCATGGCTTACTTGATAGTTTAAGTTCTACTCCTCAGAAAAAAAAGATTCTTTCCAAAATATAATTGATTATTAACAATGGACTGGGTTTTCCAAAAGCTCTGATAAAGATATACAAGGATATTAATGTTATTTTTATGCCTGCTAACATAACAGCAATTTTTGACATGTCTTCCTCACTAAGCGTAATCATCTCTAGCTTTTGATTTAGAGAGTCACATTACTCACATACTCTTTATGGCAGTTGTAGTCTTATAATATGCATGTCTTAAATAATAAGATTTGAAAGTTGAAACAACTCCTTGGTTCATGGGCTGCCATAGAGAGTAATTCCTCTGATGAAGTTTGGCAAAGTAAATCGGAAATCTTCTAGAAAAGAATTCACCATTCCAGATGCCATTGGGAAGAGGTCAAAATATCAACAGGAACAGGAGTTTGGAAGAAGTTGATTTCAACCCTCATGGATGACTTTGAGGGGCTCAAGGCTTAAGTGGAGGAAGTAATTGCAGATGTTATAGAAATGGCAAGAGGACTAGAATTAGAACTGGAGCCTAAAGATATGACTGAATTGCTGCAATCTCATGATAAACTTCAAAGGATGAAGAGTTGCTTCTTATGGATTAGCAGAGAAAGTGGTTTCTTAGATAGAATCTACTACTGGTGAATATGCTGCAAACATTGTTGAAATGACAACAAAGGATTTAGAATATTACATAAACTGAGTTGATAAAATAGCAGCAGGGATTGAAAGGATTGACTCTAGTTTATAAAGAAGTTCTACTGTGAGTGAAATGTTATCTAACAGCATCATATACTGCAGAGAAATCTTTAGTGAAGGGTCAATCAATGCAGCAAACTTCATTGTTGTCTTATTTTAACAAATTGCCACGGACATTTCAACCTTCAGCAACCACCACCCTGATCAGTCAGCAGCTGGATCCACATTGAGGCAAGACCCTTCACCAGCAAAGCAATTACAACTTGCTGAAGGCTCACATGATTGTTAGAGTTTTTTAGCAATAAGATGTTTTTAATTAAGGCGCATATTTTTTAGGCATAATGGCATTGCATGCCCAAAGAGCTATAGTATAGTATAAATATAACTTTTGAATGCACTGGGAAACCAAAATATTCATGACACGTTATTGTGATATTTACTTTATAGCTGTAGTCTAGAACTGGACTCGCAATATATCTGAAGTATGCTTGTATGTGCAAATAAATTTGAGAAGAAAACAAAAGACAAAGAAAGAAGAAAGCATTTTGGATTTTACCTAATACAATTTGAGCCTTTCCTATATATTAGAAATCATTTAAATTTGCTGATATTTAACCATTTTTGGCCTTCCCTGCTATTTTGTTGCTCCATCTGCTATTAGGTGCATTCACATACACTAGTTTACTAACCGAAATATATATTATTATCGCTAGCTTTGTGGATGAGGAAACTGAACTTGGTTAAAATCACAGAATTTTTACACAGAGATGTCAGGTTTAAATTACAGGCTATTTCATCTAAAGCACACCCTCCCTTATTTTTATTCTGGCAGACTTCTCCCAAAGAATCTAAACCTTTCCTAAACAATTCTCAGAAACAAAATGATGAGCTATTTACCTTATCTATGAGCACACTCCTGGTTTTTATTCTTAAGAAGATAAAAATGAGCCTCTCATACATGGTCAGACACTAGTTATTATGTTACATTTTCTCTACCAAGTTAGAAACAATAATAGATTTTCTCTCAGCATTCACGTGAGACTAAAAAGAAAAAAAAAAGGTGTTTAAACATGAGGCAGGAAGCATCTCTTAGATAAATTCAAAAGTAAAAGGACTCATGTGTCCAAATTCTTAAGAAGAGAAAAAAAAAACTAAAAATTCTGAAATGTTCCTCTGTGCATACTACTTTCCATGAATTTCAGTTGAGAGTTACTATATGCTATTAAACACCATTTTAAGCAGCAGGTTATACTCCTTGGTATGACAGGGAGCACAGAAATAAAAAGTGAGGAAGAAAAAAACCGTGAAAACATAAAACTCTGAGAGCATTATTTGTCTAGTGTTGTTCGTCTACTTACGGACATTAGTAAAAAGCAATTTCAAAAATCTGTGCACTGCCGATCTGGGAACTGAAAAGACATATGGATTTCCCTGGCCTGGGCCGTGCTTCATAGTGATTAGTAAAGTCCTGTTATGTGAACGTTTGAAATGATTCAATCTTGACATTAAACTAATTGACAAAAAAGAAGTTTCATTTGGCAGTATTACCACCCTTGTTGCTATTATTTAGCATTTGTGTGGCATGTTGTTCTTGCATATTTCTCCACAAAATCCTTATATAGTGAGAGCAGTTCTTTTTTTTCTTCATTTACAGATTAAGGTTTAAATGATTTCCTTAAGTTAAAAAACTCAAGTATTTTATCAAATCAGGACTCAAATTTAGCATTTTCAGAAATCCAGCCATTTGTTCAGTTTCTTATTTTAATAACAAGCTAAAATGACTAGTTCATTCAACTTTACTCTTTTTAAATCTATACCTCTTGAAGTCTACATATCTGCTTTGCTAAATATGCCATGCTTTTTATCATTCCAAGTCTTCCTTTTCGTGCTTTGTGACTTATGTATAAGGGAAAGACTAAATGAGTAGTATTTCCCAGATATTAACCAAACTACTCCTTATGGTTGAAGACTACCTGTTTCAGAATGGCATTTACAATACTTGCTTCCATATGCCCCCAGATTCAGATGATCTCTAACAAGCCAGTATTATATTTCATCTCTGTTAAAAAAAATACAAAAAAAGTGCAAACCTTCTCCCACTTCAACATTTTCTCAACATTTTTTCTTGTGAAAATTCTGAGAGCCTTCTTGTCTCATAATTGCCTTCATTTTTCTGATACATAAACTGCACCTCAATATTTCCATTCTGTTAAGGGGAAATCTTTGTGTTATTTTTTGACTGAAATTTCAAAAGCTGATTAGATTATAATTAGCTTGCTATATGCTCCATTTCTTGGTTTCTATTTTGGTTTGGAAAATAAGATTAACAATCTAGATTGGACAGTCAGGTTCCTGTTCTGAAGCTGGTGTATAAGACTTGCCCCATAGGGTAGAGGCAGAAATGTGAAGAGACTTGCCAAAGAGCAAGTCATTTCCACTGTCTCAAAGCTTTATTCTGAGTATCTACAGCCAGAGAAAGAGCTTCAGTGACACTGAAGGATTTTGTCAGCTCTGGAGAAGCAATTTTGTTTCTTTGTTTGTTTTTTGAGACGCAGTCTCACTCTGTTGCCTAGGCTGGAGTGCTGTGGGGTGATCTCGGCTCACTGCAAGCTCTGCCTCCCGGGTTCACGCCATTCCCCTGCCTCAGCCTCCCGAGCAGCTGGGACTACAGTCGCCCATCACCACGCCCGGCTAATTTTCTTGTATTTTTTTTTAGTAGAGACGGGGTTTCACCTTGTTGGCCAGGATGGTCTCGATCTCCTGATCTCGTGATCCACCCGCATCGGCCTCCCAGCGTGCTGGGATTACAGGCGTGAGCCACCGCGCCTGGCCGGCAATCTTTATTCTAACGAAAAGACTGAACTCTTGTCACAGCCTCAACCATAAATTCATCATCTCATTAAAAGAAACATTACAAACACCAGAATTCCAATAAAACAAATAGATTCCTTAGGAAACCTCTTTTTAACAGAGCAATGTGCCCTACAACACAGTATGAATATCAGAACAATTTGTACTTGGCAATCACATAAATAGTTTAGGGCATATAGCCCTAAAAGTAAATTGTGGATAGCTATTTGGGGGAACAGCACTAAAAGAGTGAACTCTGTCGATGAGATAATCTAGCAATCTTTCCGTTTCAGTGGTAGCTTATTATACGCCTCAATAGAGATTCCACAATTTCTAAATGATTACCAGTAGATGTTATTAAGAAAAAGTGTCTTCAATATGCCATCTCATGTATACCAGAAGGATAAGCTTATTTGTTAGCATCAAAAAGCCTCTTAAAAAAAAAAAAAGAAAACAACTGTATTTTCCTTTCCAAAATAATGTGAGGAATGTATTCAAAATATGTAAGAAGCTATGAAGAAATTAGTAAGTAAAATGACAATTCAACAACATATTTTATTATGGATTTCAGTTTCTTGTTAACCTAAACTGAATTGAATGGTTTATAGAATCTCCCTAAAGTGGACATATTTGTTTAATTTTGCTTTAAAAATAAAAATGTAGCCCAACTAATGTGTGGAAAAAATGTTAAAAATTTAAATATGCTTCTTGGCCTCTTCCTCTAGAAGATAAGAAAACTATTTGAAACTCAGTAGTTTTAATGATTTCTGGTTAATAATCTTTGACCTTAAGATATGACATTATTTCTACTACTGAAGAGAAAATCACAGATGTAGAATTTATCAATTTACTGCATCTATCCGATTCACATTCTGATTTTGAAAATGAAACAGTATATTATAGTGTCAAAATGAAAGAAAATAAAAAGGCAGCTTTAAGAGCATTTGGATAACTTAACTATAAGTCGCTACAGGCAAAGCTGCTAAGATTTTGTAATTTTTTTTAGTTGCTAGATTTTTTTTTTGCACTTTACTATCTTTCCTAGTTTCACATAAGTACATAAGTGAGAAAAAAGAACTATCCATTACAGAGCCTCTCAAAAAATCATGTTTTGTTCATCTGCCAGACATTTTCAGCAAATGTGTCTATGATGAATTTTACTCTTCCCCATCCCTCTCTTTTATTCCATCACCATTTGAGAAAATACAGTTGCAGGATTGGACTTAAATAATTTTTTTTTGTGGGGGGTGTTCACTGAGAAATCTGGAAGGCCAGATGAAACATACTTATTGCTATTGAAACTATGTAGGAAGAGAAAAATTCAGGAGAAGATGGCATTTATTAAGACCAAATAGTAAATTACTTTCCATTATTTTTTCTCCTCATTCTTTGTAATGAATGATTTGTTTTCCAAATTTCTTTTATAAGATTTGTGTGTGTGAGTGTGTGTGCCTGTGTGTGTTGACATTTTTGATAGTCTTCTATGTAGATTTATGAAAATAATAACGTTTAAAACTAGATTTGTAAACCCAGGAATTGTGCTCTTGGACCATGATCTATGATTATGCATTACTCCAACTGGACTGTTCTTCACCAAGAACTTGCCTGAAAATCTCCTCTATTCTCTTAATGTAATAAAAGCCTCTGTTTTCTTCCCCTGTTGCTTCTATAGCCTGAAATCATGCCTACTAATCTTTCTGAGCTTATTTTAACTTTTAAGTCTTGTATTATTTTCCCTATATTTCAATCCCCGGCTCTGCAACAGTCTAAACGCTTTCTTCTCTCCCCACCCTTGGTTACTTTGTGGTGATCAAAGAAAACTGTATAAGATAATTCACAATATTTCAATAAATACCAACATTATATGTCTTTTTAGTCACTTACTAAAACCTTTCCTTCCAGTTTCAAATGAGCAGATAAAGTAGTCTCCAAATCTCTACTTGACATACTTACCACATTTTGACTACAAATCAAAATGACCAAGACAAACATATATACCCTGTCAAATAAAAGATACTACTAAATTTCTTCTCACATTTCATCTCTGATTGTACCTTCACCATCCGCAAGTTCTCCTTGGAGTCCTTTTAAATTTTGACCTCATCCACCACCTTCCAAGATAACTAAAACTCTAGCTCTCCCTTTACAGAAATCAGGGAAACTTGCAAACAATCATCTAAAATACAATGCAGAAAGAACAATGAGATGTCTCACCTGGAAACTTTGGAATTACTTCCCAACATCTCGTTCTTATTCAGTTTTCAAACCAAATCTGTAACCCAAAAATTATTGTTGAATTATTGTTGAATTTATTTCAACAATTAAATTGATCTCCCAAAGCATGTTCTTTTGATTTCTTGCCTGAAATATTGCAGCAAGTGCATGCCTCCAGCATCTCCTTTGTTTTCATCGGACCCCCACATTACCACCACTTGTTTTTTTATAACCTATTCAGTTAATTTTTTTACAAATTTTAATTTTCTAAAACAAGGGTCTACAATTTTGACTGTGTATCCCATTATTTTAAAAAAGTAGAATAGACAATGTAAACACATATGGAGATATTTATAAGTTGCATATGTTGATGAAAATAGTCAATCTCTGTATTTATTTATTTATTGAAGAGATTTATTCTGAGCCAAATACGAGTGACCAATGGCCCATTATACAACCCCAGGAGATCCTGAGAACATGTGCCACGGTGGTCAGGCTACAGCTTGGTTTTATGTATATATATACATACATACATATATATAACATATTTTTTATATATTATGTATATTTTATATATTATATATATATTAGTGAGACATAAGACATCAATCCATACACATAAAATGTACATTGGTTATGTCTGGAAAGGCAAGACAAGTCGAAGGTGGGGAGGGGAGTGGAAGAGGGGCCTTCCAGGTCGTAAGTCATAGGTTTTCTGATTGGCAATTGGTTAAAAGGGTTATTATCTAAGACCTGTAATCATTAGAATAGAATATCTGTGTTAAAGGTTTTATCACGCACTTGAAGTCTCCAGGTAGCAGGCTTCAGAGCTCTTTCAGGCCTAACATGATGCCAGACTTTGGTTAATTCTCTCCTGGATGAGAGAAAAGACCTGGAAAGGAATGGGTATTCTCTGTATAATCCAGGTTTTTCTCACAAGAGAAAGCTTTGCAGGGTCATTTCAAAATATGCCAAGTAAGTATATTTTTAGGTAAAATAATTCAAATTTGTTAAGGGTTTGCTGTCTGTCATGTGATGCTACACTGGAGTCAAGCTGGAATTTGGTGTTTTATTGCTACAAAAACAAATCTGTTTCAACAGTCTTAAGAGTTCTGTTCTAATGTGAATGCTGGTCAGCTGTGCCTGAATTCCAAAGGGAGGCGTATATAATGGGGCATGTCCAATACTGACTCCCCATCACGGCTTGGACTATATTTTTAGGTTTATTTTGAAGTGCCCTTGGCCAAGAGGAAGCATCCATGCCGTTGGTTGGGGGTCTTAGAATTTTATTTTTTGTTTACACATACATGCTGTATTAGTCAGGGTTCTCTAGAGGGAAGGAACTAATCATATATATATATATATAATGTGTATATGTGTATATATAGACATACATACACACACATACACACAGGGGAGTTTATTAAGTATTATCTCACACAACCACAAGGTCCCACAATAGGCCGTCTGCAGGCTGAGGAGCAAGGAGAGCCAGTCTGAGCTCCAAAACTGAAGAACCTGGAGTCTGATGTTCAAGGGCAGGAAGCACCCAGCATAGGAGAAAGATGTAGGATGGGAGGCTAGGCCAGTCTCTTTTTTCACATTTTTCTGCCTATTTATATTCTAGCTGTGGTGGCAGCTGATTAGATGGTGCCCACCCAAATTAAGGGTGGGTCTGCCTTTCCCAGACTACTGACTCGAATGTTAATCTCCTTTGGCAACAACCTCACAGACACCCAGGATCAATACTTTGTATCCTTCAATGCAATCAAATTGACACTCAGTATTAACCATCACAAGTCGACCCCTTGTCAACTTGAACCCATATACATCTCCTGAGATCATACATAGTCTTCAAATAAAGACAATAAGGTCATAATTACACCTAACATAACTATGCTTCATACAATTGGAATCACACCAATTCCCAACCCAAATACTATTACATAAAGTGAACAATACTTAAATGCTGATGTGAGGTCAATAAATCTCATGTCACATGATAAAAGAGAAAGGAAATAAAATGAAGATATTTTCTTGGTACAAGTGTATACATGCACAAACATGTTTTCAACAAAAGGAGGAAATACTCATGGTAGTTACATTCCTCATTTCTGCAGCTGGTCACGTGGTCATAGCTGTTATCGATGACTACCTTCTTCTACTACCCAGTCTGTATTTCCTTTGTCTTCAGCAAGCACCTCAGCAGGTTGTGGTTTCTTTCCTGGTGGAGTGACCCAAACCTTCATTCCCGAAGGGGCTGGGTCTTTTATACTCCTGCCTGGATTGGACTGTTGTAGTTTCCCATTGACCTTAATCACAAGGCATGGTAATACTAAGAGACACTCTAATAGATCTCTTGTATTCCATGCATACTCTTCCTTACCTCTGTTGTGGAATAGTAGATTGATTTCATCTTCATAGTCTAGGTCAGTCACCCCAGTCAACACTGTATCTCCCTTCTTAGCCTGTTGACTTAAAGGTAGGAGGAGCCCAAGTGTCCAGGTGGCAATCTTAACTTTCACTTTAATGGAATTGTTTCTATCTCTCCTGGAGGCAGCATTCCTCCCTCTGGAACTAAGACCTCTAGGCCAGCAGAACAGAATGTTGCAGGAACAGGAGGCAAAAATTTTGCTAGTGGATCACTAGGGGTGATGGTGAGTGGTGCCACTTCCACTTCTACCCCTTGATTCCTGGACCCATGAATCCTGGCTATGGGAGAAACAGTACCATATATTGGACTGTGATTCAGAGTATACACAGCTCTCTGGAGAACTTTGCTCCAGCCCTGCAAAATATTGTCACCTAGTTGGTGTTGTAATCATGACTTCAAAAGGCCATTCCACCGTTCTATCTATCCAGCTGCTTCAGGATGATGGAGAACATGGTAAGACCAGTGAATTCCATCAGCATGAGCCCACTGCCACACTTCTTTAGCCATAAAGTGAGTATCTTGGTCAGGAGAAATGCTGGATGGAGTACATGATGGTGGAGAAGGCATTCTGTAAGTCCACGGATGGTAGTCTTGGCAGAAGCATTGTGTGCAGGATAGGCAAACCCATATCTGGAGTAAATGTCTATTTTATGAGGACAAACCTCTGCCCTTTCCATGATGGATGAGGTCAAATAGAATCAACCTGCTACCAGGTAGCTGGCTGATCACCCTGAGGAATGGTGCTATAATGAGGGCTCAGTGTTGGTCTCTGCTGCTGACAAATCGGGCACTCAGTAGTGGCGGTAGCCAAGTCAGCCCTGGTGAGTCACAGTTCATGTTGCTGAGCCCATGCATAACCTCCATCCCTGCCACCATCGTCACTTTGTTCATGGGCCTATTGTGCGATGACAGGGATGGCTGGGGAAAGAGGCTGAATGGTGTCCACAGGACGGCTCATCTGATTATTAAAATCCTCCTCTGCTGAGGTCACCCACTGATGAGCACTCACATGGGATACAAATATTTTCACAGTTTTGGACCACTCAGAGAGGTCCATCACATATGTCTTCCCAAATTTCTTTGTCACCAGTTTTCCAGTCATGCTTCTTCCAAGTCCCTGACCATCCAGCCAAACCATTGGCTAGCACATGAATCAGTATATAATCTCACATCTGGCCATTTCTCCTTCCATGCAAAGTGCACAACCAGGTGCACTGCTCAAAGTTCTGCCCACTGGGAAGATTTCCCTTCACTGCTGTCCTTCAGGGATGTCGTAGAAAGGGGCTGTAGTGCTGCAGCTGTCCACTTTTGGGTGGTGCCTGCATATCGTGCAGAACCACCTGTAAACTAGGCCCTAGTGTTCCCTTCCTCTGTCAACTGCTCATAGGGAACTCCCTATGAAGCCATCGGTTCAGGCTAGAAGACAGAAGTCAGGGTGGTAGGAGTGGAGACACTGGACGTTTGAGCCACTTCCTCATGTAATTTACTTGTGTCTTTAGGACCTGCTCGAGCCCGATCACATATATACCACTTCTATTTGATGATGGAATGCTGCTGTGCACAACCCACTTTATGGCTAGATGGGTCAGAAAGCACCCAGTTCATGATAGGCAGACATGGTGACTTGATGCTTGATGACCCATAGTCAAACGTTCAGTTTCCACCAAAGCCCAGTTACAAGCCAAGAGCTGTCTCTCAAAAGGAGAGTAGTTATCTGCAGAAGATGACAGGGCCTTGCTCTAAAACCCTAGAAGCCTCCACTGTGATTCACCTATGGGAGCCTGCCAAAGGTTCCAAATAGCATCCCTATCTGCCACTGACACCTCAAGCACCGTTGGATCTGCTGGGTTATGTTGTCCAAGTGGCAGAGCAGCTTGCACAGCAGCCTGGACCTGTTGCACAGCCTTCTCCTGTTCTGGACCCCACTCAAAATTGGCAGCCTTTAGGGTCACTTGATAAATGGGCTGGAGTAACACACCCCAATGAAGAATGTGTTGCCTCCAAAATCCAAGTAAGCCCCCTAGGTGTTGTGCCTCTTTCTTGGTTGTAGGAGGGGCCAAATGCAGCAATTTATCTTTCACCTTAGAAGGAATATCTCGACAGGCCCCACACCACTGCACCCCTAGAAATTTTACAGAGGTAGAAGGTCTCTGAATTTTAATCGGATTTATTCCCATCCTCTGGCCTGCAAATGTCTTACCAATAAGTCCAATGTGTTTGCTACTTCTCTCTCGCTGGATCCAATTAGCATAATGTCATCAATGTAATGGACCAATGTGATATCTTGTGGATATGAAAAGTGATCAGGGTCTCTCCGAATAAGATTATGACAAAGAGCTGGAGAGTTGATATACCCCTGAGGTAGGACAGTAAAGGTATATTGCTGGCCTTGCCAGCTGAAGGCAAATCCCTTCTGGTGGGCGTTATGGACAGGCACGGAGAAAAAGGCATTTTCCAAGTCAATGACTGCATACCAGGTACCAGGATAGGTATTAATTTGCTCAAGTAATGAAACCACATCTGGTACAGCAGCTGCAGTTGGAGTCACCACTTGGTTAAGCTTATGATAATCCACTGTCTTTCTTCAAGATACATCTGTCTTTTGCACAGGGCAAATGGGAGAGTTGAACAGGGATGTGATGGGAATCACCATCCCTGCATCTTTTAAGTCCTTGATGGTGGCAGTAATCTCTGCAATCCCTCCAGGGATGTGATATTGTCTTTGATTTACTACTTTTCTAGATAGAGGTAGCTCTAATGGCTTCCATTTGGCCTTTTCCACAATAACAGCCCTCACCCTACGAGTCAGGGATCCAATGTGGGGGTTCTGCCAACTGGTAAGTATTTCTATGCCAATTATGCATTCTGGCACTGGGGAAATGACCACAGGACGAGTCTGGGGACCCACTGTAAGTCAGACATCAGCTAAAAATCCATTAATTACCTGACCTCCATAAGCCCCTACTTTAACTGGAGGACCTCAATGACATTTTGGATCACCTGGAATCAATGTCAGCTCAGAGCCAGTATCTAGTAGTCCCCAAAATGTCTGATCATTTTCCTTTCCCCAATGCACACTTACTCTGGTAGAAGACTGGAGGTCTTCTTGGGGAAGGATGGGAGAAAGATTCACTGCATAAATTGTTGGTAATGTAGTGGGGTCCTTCCTCAAGGCCTTCCCTTCATTCAAGAGGTTCTGTTTCTGTAAACTGGCTCGTCTGGAAATTGAGGGGCAGTGATTCTCTGTTTTCATAATTCAAATTAATCTTTTGTCCATTTGACCTAGTAGTTTTCTGCTTGTATAAATTAAGTAGGAATGCAGTAGGCTTCCTATCAATTTCACTTCTAGGAACACTATGATTAATTAGCCAATGCCAGAGCTCTACATGTGTCAGACTATTCTGATTGCTGCTTTGCCTCTGCTGTCCACTAAGGTAGCTACGCCCACCTTGCCTTTGATGGTTGAGTGCCACCACTTGGCCCCTGACACCTCGGGATCCAATTACTCCCATTGTATTTAAATTTTGTAATTGAGTGACTATTGTTCCCACTGTTAGATTTGACATACAAGAAGAGCAATTACAGGGCTTTTCAAAGATGCAGGAGCTGCCCTCAGAAATCTATTTCACAAGGCATTGGTCAAGGATATATCTTCTGGACCCTCCCAGCTAGGATTAGTAGGTCAAAGTAACTAATCCACTCCACCATCCCAATCTCCCTAAGCCTTTGGATCCCTTCCTCTATATTAAACTAAGGAAGATCAGACATTTCCAGCTCACTCACAGTTGGCCATCTTTTAATCCATATTTCAGATAACCAAGCAAATAAACTATTAGAACCTTTTTGAACTCCCCGATCTGCAACATTAAATGCACAGTTTCTACTTAGCAGGCCCAAATCAATAAATAAACCCTGATCCAGCTCTATGTTGAGGCTCAGTATCTGCTTCTGAAGCAAGTGGGTAGAACCCCTGAGTTCATCATTTTCTTTCATCACTTTGTCCACTGAACTTAGGAGCAACCAACCAGCTTCCTCATGTTCCTTCTTTTTCCACATATGGTCAAAGGTATTATGCACAGACTCACCAAACTCCTTGCCACTAACAAGCAATGAATCAAGAGTGTCAAATACATTTATTTTGCGTAACTCTCTAAACAGTTTATGCCAAGACTATCAGTGTTCTCCATACTATTAGAAGTAGATTCCTTAGCATCTTAGGGTCTAATCATATTAAGTAGCCAACTCTAGAAACTCCAAAACCAAAGAATGAAGTCCATCCTTATTATTTTGTTTCTCCAGAACCACTCCTGGCAATAAAATGTGTATTGGGGTTTTCTAGAGGGACAGAACTAATGGAAAAAAAAAGGAATATATATATATATGGAATATATATATATGGAATATATATATATGGAGTTTATGTTAAGTATTAACTCACATGATCACAAGGTCCCACAATAGGCCATCTGCAGGCTGAGGAGCAAGGAGAACCAGTCTGAGTCCCAAAACCAAAAAATCTGGAGTCCGATGTTCAAGGGCAGGAAGCATCCAGCATGGGAGAAAGATGTAGGCTGGGAGGCTAGGCCAGTCTCTCTCTTCACATTTTTGTGCCTGCTTATATTCCAGCTGTGCTGGCAGCTGATTAGATGGTGCTCACCCAAATTAAGGGTGGGTCTGCCTTTCCCAGACCACTGACTCAAATGTTAATCTCCTTTCGACCATCCAGGATCAATATTTCGTATCTTTCAATCCAATCAAGTTGACACTCGTATTAACCATCACACAAGCATTACAAATGGATATTTTGTATGCTACAAAATCTACCTTCAGAAAGAGTTTTTAAAAGGAGATGAACTATAAAATTGTACTGCTTTATTTCTGAACCTTCATGTATTCTTTCATCACCTGTCAGGTTCAAATACCTCATTTTGGAGATGATTGGTCTAATCCAAGGGTTCTTATTCTTGGACTGTTGAAATTTTGGGTTGGAAAATTATTTTGGGAGTGGGGAGGGTGCTGTCCTGTTTATCACAGGATGTTTAGCAGAATCCCTGGATACTCACTTCTATGCGAGGGCACCCCATTCCTGACATACTTGCTTTCATACATTGCAGTGTCCCACAGGGACAAAATTGCCTCTAGTTGAGAACCACTAGTCTACAAAGAGGATAAAATAGAGAAAGATAAGTCCTATTTTTCACCCATGTAGTGTCTCAACATACCTATCCTGCTTTGTTTCACATTATACACTACAGATATGCACCCTCCAGTGTACCTGTTTACGCTTCTCAGTTTTCATTCCTGTTATTACCTCTATGAAGAATCCATTTCCATCCTTCTTTCCATGAACAAAAGACAACTCAAATAACACAATTCTTCTGCACAAAATGTTACTTCCATTCCACTTGGGGTAAAAAATTGTGTTTATTATGTATATATTATATATATATAATAATAATAATATACAATCTTTATTTCCAACTAGGCTGAGAACACTTTGAAGTTAACAGAACATGCATGGCTGTGTGCATTAGATAGTACCTGCTTTTCAGCTGATCAATGACGTTTTGCATTGTTAATCCTTTCAAGTTACATCGTCTCTCTCAATTGCATAGAGTTACATTTTTTTCTTTCTGAGCTATTCTCTCTATATACATACTTTGTTTTTTTTCCTGTGCCAATATTCAACTTTGGAAATTAACCCCTTAATTTTACCTATGGAACCATTTTCTCTAGACAAACATGACAAGATGGTCTGTATCTGAATTATTTAGTTTAAATGAGTAAATAATTGTCAGCACTTCCCTTTATTTGGTGTGATACTGTCGCAGGATCCTTTGGGTGTCACTGGTTTCCAGCCAGAAACCTCTATGGCCGGTGGCGTCTTTGCCCAAGTTTTGCTCAGGCCTACTGGGCTTGTTCTGTCCAATCAGCCTGGCATGATGCACTCAGCTCCTGCTACCAGCCTGGATCCCACACCTGCCAAGTGTGAGCTAGGCATGAAGCAGTGAGGGGTGTGTGAGCAGGTAAGCGTGGGGCCCGGCCACTGTGCACAGCCAGGCATGCCAGCTGTGATGGACAGGCAGCTCCAGGTGCTGGCACAGGTGCCAACTCCATGCAAGGCTGCAGCTGTACCAGATGTACTGCAGGTGACTTCTGCTGTGGGCACCAACATCTGGACAAGGGGAATGCAGTGGTGCCCGAAATCTTGGAGATCCCAGAAACTGCAGAGCCTCAAAGAGGTTGTTACAGCATGTCACAGTCCTGGCTTAAAGAGCCCTGAGGTCTGGGTTCCCAGACATAGGCTGCAGGACTTCTCTCCTTTTCGTCACCCACAAAATGGCAAACGGGTGGGTGTGTTTCAGTACTGTTTGTGTTACAGCTGTTTTAGTCTTGCCATTTAGTGGGTACTGAGTTCTTGTCCCGTGTCCAGGAAGAATGAGGTATGCAGACAACCTGGAGGGTAAGCAAAGTAGAGACTAGCTTCATTGAGCGACAGAACAGCTTCTAGGAGACCAGAAGTGGTTAGATCCTTTCTGCGGGCAGGTTGTCCCAGCTAGTGTCCAGCTCTCAGCAGAGAGGAGACCTGCAGTGGGCAGCTCCTTCCTGCAGCTGATAATCCCTACCTCTGTGTGAGTCTGGCTGAGTCCCGGGATTTTTACGGGCTCAGGAGGGAGGAACTGTCTGCTGATTGGTCTATGGGCAGCCATGGGAAGGCCTGGAAAATGCACCATAAGTTCTCACTCCACGCTATGGACTGCACCCAGAACCAGCAGCCCAGCCCTCAGGCTTCAGGCTGTTCCTGGCTTGAAGGTGGAGTTTCACTGCAGACCCAACCCTTTCTGCCCAGGAAGCTGTCTGCCTCCTGCCACAAACATGCTGTTCACAGTACTCAGTCTGTTTGTGCCCAAGGGGCATCTGCAGGCCTGTGCTGAGCCACCTCCAACCCCCTTCACCCTCTCTCCCTGAGCTCCTCAGTGCCCAAAGTTTCAGAGCGGGCCGAGGTTGCAGGAGGAGGTGACCTGTCAGTGCCATAATCTACACATACCCAATGGGTCATGAGAGCACCCAGGCTCAGCTTCAACTTTGCTCCGAAATCGGAGCCAGTGCTGGAAGTGGAGAGAAGCCAGGGAGACGGAGCAGGCACTTCCAAGCCTGTGCGAGCAGTGGGACTTCCTGGGCCCCTGAGAGCACAGGCATTCCCTGGTCCAGAGCTGCAGCTGGGAGGCTGCCGCTGCATCCGGGAGCATGGGGCTGTTGCCCCTTTAACCCGGTAGGGGGCAGGGCTCCTGCCTGTTCCCAGCCCCTACCTGCTCCACTGAGTGGACAACCCTGTCTACACCTCCTGTGCTGCAGCCAGCATCTTCACAGTGGACACTCCAGATGGCTGCCTCTGCCATAATAACAAACATGTTTTACTGCAGGTAGCATCACAGCTTCATTGAACATGATCTCAAATTCCACTGTACCCATCAGATCGAGGGAAATGAATTGGACAGGACCCTTTTCTTTTTAAAAATTTTAAACATTTTTATTTATTTATTTTCTGAGACAGTGTCTCACTCTGTCACCCAGGCTGGTGTGCAGTGGCACGATCTTGTCTACTTGCAACCTCTGCCTCCCAGGGTCAAGCAATTCTAGTGCCTCAGCCTCTGGAGTAGCTGGGACTACCAGGCATCTGCCACCGTGCCTGGCTAATTTTTTGTTTTAGGAGAGATGGGGTTTCACCACGTTGCCCAGGGTGGTCTCAAACTCCTGAGCTCAGGCAATGCGCTCACCTCAGCCTCCCAAAGTGCTAGGATTACAGGCATGAGCCACCATGCCTGTCCAAGGCTGGACCAATTTCTTTCATAGGTAGAGTTGACAACTGGCTACACTGTATTTTGGAGGTATGGTACAGTTGATCTATTGCTGCGTATTGATGTTTTATATTCCTTTAACAAATACAATAACTATGAAATAGTATTAAATTAGAGGATATACAGAAAAAGATTATGTGAATTGAAAAATTAAGCAGGATGTGTAACGATGTTCATAAAGTTATTTTTATTTCTTCAGCAAATATTCATGAATCACCTAGTTGTCAGGAACTATGCTAGGAAGCATTTATATAGCAGCCACAACTCTTGCCCTCATAATAGAATGTAGAAGTGCGGTTATAAACCTGAAATAAGTATACACATAATTATTTAATTATATTGTGATCTGAATTCTGAGAAAGAGGTATGGATTCTGATTTATTTAGAAAGATTTCTCTTTGTACAAATAAAAAAAGATATTATGTAACTGTGTCTTTCTATTTGGATATAAATAAATATACATATGAATATACAGATATGGCTATATCTCCGTATATGTGGGTATATATATGTGAATGTGAATAAAATAGATACAGATAAAATGTAGATAAAACCTATTAGAAAGTAACTAAACTTAAATATTAGCTATTTATGAGTTTGTTGAGGAATTTTTTCCTAAATTTTTTTGTATGTTCAGTAAGTTCAACATCACCATATATTATTTCTGAAAATAACTGAAAACTACATATTTAAAATAAAACTCCATTAACATACAATTCTCTAATAAGACAGCACAAAGGCTTTAGGGAGGGTTTTACAAGATTTAAAGACAATTTTGGTGGTGGAACACAGCACAACAACACTTGGATAGGTGAGATGTAGAACTCTTTGTTACCATTAGCGCCAAAGGAGAAAAGGCTGCAGTGCCACATAAGGTGTTGTATCCAGAGACAGAGTAACAGCAAGGTGGAGCTGGATGGCGCAGCTTAGGTGTGGCAAGAGTTAGTTAGGCCCTCAGGTTCCTTGTGGATTGGCTAATTTGGGTAATTTCCAGGACTCCAAGACACAAGAGAAGTCCCTAGTTATCTATTATCTGGCCCCGGGACAGTTAGGGCAGGTGGATAGTGCCCCTAGTGTGTGGTTGGGATGTGAAATTAATCAGCTACTCATGAAGGGAAACTGACCGGCTGTTAGCCAGGGCCTCAAACTAGATCAAGACAGCATTTCCAAACAAACAAAAACACCAAAAATTATCACAGGGAGGTAACATTGACTTAAGATATAAATGCAAGTATTTTGCTACCGAAAAAAAGGAACACCAGAAAAAATATGTTATTCTGATTGGGAAAAGAGAGAAACAGTATCAAGGATATGAAAATATCAGAAATGGAAAGCTGAATGACTCAAGAAAAATTTTTTTCTCAGTATTACCTATAATTAACTGAAATCATGAGTTTTTTCATAAATTAATAAAATATTACTATATTGCACTAAAATATTTGAAATGATCTTTCCTTCAAGTCTATGACCTATTAGTTTGAAAAATGATTATTGTTTTTAATAAAAAAGAATAATCCTTAACATTTATTGAACATTTACTATATGTCAAGTAATATGCTAGGCCCTTTGCTTGGATTATCTTTTAATCTTCATAATATCTTAAATGAATGTTTTTATTAATAAGCCAATTAGTCTTAGAGAGGTTAATTTGCCTAAAGCCACTTGGCTAATAAGAAATGGACCCTGCCTTTAAACTCAGATTTAACCGAGTCCAAAGCCCATATTCTTAAATACTATGCCACGAAGTACAGATTGATAAATTATAGATGATTAACAGATGAATAGATTATAGATGGTTAATAGACAGATTGATATATATATATGATTAATTAGTGGATTAAATATGGAGATATTAAAGAGAGGAAGCACATTATGCAATCTTGCGTTCAGTTCCACCCAACCATTCAATGCCGTGTTGGGAGGGGAGTGGTAAGCAAATACTTGTCTCCCAGCTACTGTGAACATTCAGAAAAAGAAAAAAGAAACACTTATGATTTAAAATAAATTCCTAAAAATCATCTGCATGTGTTATATTTGGTTCATCAACAGGGAAAAAAATAGACACATGCATTGAAAATGAAATATCTATGCTAAATGTCTTTGATATCCTGCCAGATTTACCCACAGAAGGTCTCGACTATAAACAAACAGCTACTTACACATGTATGACCCTGGAAAGAAGACTGAGTGGGCACAAAATGGTGTCTGTTTTAATCTTGGGTTTTTGCTTCATTTTGAGCTGTCAGATTTTCACCTCCTTTCAAGGAAAAGAAAAACAGGAACTGTGATTCTGCTTTTAGTATTAAAGAGTTGCATAACCATATCCAAGTAGCTGAATTATACCTTTACTAATGAAGGGAGTTGTTTTCAAGGGTGAAATAACATTTTTGTGGCAGAAATGGCAATGTGACAACCACCGCTTCAATGAATATAGACACTTCCTACACTTGGTTTTAATCACATCTCAGTCAGATCATAATATTTATTAACTGTTCAGAACACCTCCTAAATCTTTGTGTTCGAACTCTTCTTGGTTTCTCCTTTACTCTGGGAGGGATTGCGTTTTCTTAAGAACTATTTTTAAAAGTTGAGTATCCATTGTTAGAGGGTTGCTAATAGAAGTTAGGTTTTAGTTTCTTTAAAAGCATCCTCAAAACAAAAACCACTAGTTTAGTGTTAAGAATATAATAGTCAATACATATTTACTGACTGGTTATGCTCAAAATGAATTTTCTCAATTAATCTCTATATATTTAAGAATGTTAACACAAATATCCAGCTCTAATACAATATTATCAATATTCTTTAAACCACTTCCAGTAGAAATATTTGTTTTTGCACTATTTTTACATGGAAATTGAAAAACAAACAAGCTGCTTATGTTTAGAAAAATACTGATCTTTAATATTTTCTCTTACCCCAAATGATTGTTTCATTTGAACACATTTACATTGATTATTCAGAAATACATACTAAATAGAATTTATTTCAATAAAATTGAAAAGGTGAAAGTATTAAATATTCTAATTTCACCTCTTCTGGTTGTTGTTTATGTAGCGTTCTGTTAATTTCAATAGGGGCTGTTTTTTTTTTCATGAGTGTAATTGATTTTTACTTTTGTAGGCTTCTTGGGGGAAAAGAAACAAGGAAGGAATTAAGACAGGCATTTTAACATATACTTATTAGGACTTTATTATATTTTATATGGACATCATATTTCAAAATAAGCCCTGTTATATTTGGGGCAAAAGTAAAACATTTAAAAATTAATTAAAACTGTTTTTCAAGGTAACCTTGGGGGCACATTTCTAAAATATGATTAGATTAAATGTCCTTATTTACCACAATGTGAAATATATTTTAAAAGCTAAGAAACATTATGTACACTAGCAAAATTCATTTTCTAAGCAGGTAATTAATTTGGATGAAGCAAATTCTAATGTGACTTACAAAGGGCCAAGGGAAGTAATATGTACATAAAGGACTCAATTTAGAAACTTAATGTCTTTGATTTAACACTGAAAATTCATTAAGGCTCTCTGATTGACAGTTATTTAGGGTTCAGTGACTGCTGTACTAGAATAGTTATGGAAATAGAAGAGATCAATATTCTAAATTTCTGTCAGCATGAGATTTGTGACCATCCATATAAAAAAGCAGAGTTATTTAAAGCTATTGCCGATTTTGATTCAATTGTTACAAATATAGATATTAAAAAATCAACTAGCCAGCAAATATAAAGTGTGTATGCCTAGCACTGCACCTTCAATTCTTGGCTTAACGTTCACTAAACTCTTCTTTTCCTTTACCACCTCAATTTTGCTCTTGTGAAATGAAAATAATAAAATGTTTCATATCTAAATGAGAATATTATAAGACAAAATAATATCATCTTATTTATTGATGATATGACTGCAGTGTCACTTAATAAAAGAGACATAAAAAACAACTGTTCCCATTATCTTTGTTGGAAAGAATGACAAACTATTAAAAAATTATACCATATTTTTGAAAAATACTACTTAAATGAATGCAGTTTATTTTCAGTAACCCTACATAACCGTCTACCTTTTGGGCTAGCCAGTGACACTTCAGAAATTATTTTTTTTCTGACACGTTCAATAGGGCAATATATTACCCCAATTTGGACATTCCATAATATCTTTATAAGTTGTATTATTATTAATTTGTATTAGCTACAAGTAAATATGTGTTTTTAAAATCTTCCAACCTCCAACCATTTTAGTCAGCTTTCTGTGGTAAAATGTAGGGACCAAAGAAACCATTACATTGTGTCAGAGAGAACCCTAAGTGATTTATTGAGAGAATTTCCTGAATTTTTTAATATATCCCTCTGAAATTCACTTCTAGGTAGAAGTGTGATTTTTCTATGTTTAAGGAAATATTTTTAAAAGGCTTCTAAGTTTTCCCCAAAGGATGCCAACCTTTACACTTACTCATCAAATTTCCACAGCCTATATATTCACTCACTTTCAAGCATCAACTCAGTAAGAGACTTAAAAACGAAGCCTTTAGTGATAATGCCCAGTGTCCTCATGGTCACCTATGACAGCTCAACAGGCAGTCATACCTACACATATGGACTGGCTTGCCTGGCCCACGGCCAGCTCCAGGCTTGGGCTTCTGCTTTCATTTACAATTTTTCCCACTAGCCCTACTTCTTTACCTTGTTTATATTGCATTATTATTATGTTACATTTGTAATCTGTTTTAAATCATTTGTGAAAAGAAGGCTGAGTATAAACAAACAAGACCCAGTGATGTTACACATGGAGATATTTGAATCCTTCTGAGAAAAGGTGCAATTTAAAGTTCACGATATTACAGGCAGGCTGCATTATAGGTGGGAAGTGTTCCCAGCCACGTTTTTATGCAGTGGATTGAGATTCAGACTATTTTCCCAGTAAAAACAATGCTATATAAATAATGCAAACAATTGCCAGCTATCACACAACCTATTTAACCCATGATATAACTTCAGTAAATTTTATTTGCTCTGAAAAAATAATGAAACAAAGTAGTATTATTGTCAGCAAGATTGAAAATTGGTCACATTGAAAATGAGTTATTAAATGCATTGATTTTCTATTTTTTGGTCAGGAATCTTACCTTAGTCATTATGATATTGTCATTGAGTAACTCAATGTGAGTGCACAGGGCTTAAGAAATGTTTACTGAGTGAGAGGAAGGAGAATGAATGACAGCAAGGACAAGAGAGATACCTGAGGCATGCAAAAGAGACTTCTGGGGATAGCCAAGGTGACAGAAGTCAATGGCACTGGTTCTCTATTTTGTCTCATTATAGTGAAACACTTTGGGTTTCTATTTCCTTGACACGAGAAGGCTTATATGCATTATCAGACTAGATTAGATTTGTTTGGGCAAGGAGAAAAAGAAGAGAAAGCAGCAGCAGCAGCAGCAGCACCAGCAGAAGGGAAGGCTACAGAGAAAGGGGAAAGGGACTTTTCTTAGGTGAGTATTCAAGGCCTAGGGAAAAAAGGAGTAAATAAGATACAGATGCTCCTCAACTTACGATGAGGTTATACCCTTATAAGCCCATCATAAATAAAAAATATAGTAAGTTGAAAATGCATTTTAGACTTAATGGTATTTCCAGTTTATGATAGGTTTATCAGGATGTAACCTAATCGTTAAGTTGAGGAACATATTGAATTCATGTCTTTTTGGCACCACTGTAAACTTAAAAAATCATAAGTCGAAACATCATTAAGTCAGAAACCTCTGTAGTTATAGAGGTATATATGTCCATGTGATAAAAGGACTTCAGAAATGGAATTACTTAGTTTAGGATTAAAGTGAAGAATAAATGAGAGCACATCATTTGTCTGATTTTCTTTTCTCTGAGAGAGTAGAAAGACAACAGTAGTGAGGGTTTTGGTCATATAGTATCCTATACCGGCCACAACCAGATGGTACCATCATCACGGCAACTCTTGGTTGCATACTTTTTAAAATAAAGACATTACATCATTTTCCTAAAATACACTGGCAGTGACAGCCAGGGCTAGTACTGTGGTTTCTCTAAAATCGTATTTAACACTTCTAAAATTACAAATAATTGGTAAACTACCATACAGTAAATAAATATTGGAACAGTTTTTCAAATGAGATGATTTTTAAATTGTCATTTTTAGTAATTTGCCTGCCTTGTGAAGTTAGCTACTTACAAAGTCAGTTGTTCATTTAACATTCTATGCCAAAAGTTAAAAATATTTATAACGAAAGACATATGAGTGAAAGAGATAGGCTCTCCACATATTTTCTACTTAATTGTGAAAATGTGAAAATTTTAACTCAAGCAATTATTGAATATTGTTTAATGTTGGAAATTAAAATCGTTTAACACAATATGTAATTAAAGTAAGTGTAGAAAATTTACAATAAGAAAACTTTTAAACTTTGATATATATTAAAATGATTGTTTAATTCAGAGAAATGAAGATAAAATTTCATCCAGTCTTCAAAATATTTCAGAAGAGATTATATTTCTATAAATACCACCTAAAGACATTATGCACCTCTTTTTATATCTATTGCATATGTATTTACCAGTTTGGAGTTTTTTTATTTTTAATTTACATTCCTCCATGACAAGCCATTGCATTTTTCAATGTTTTCAAACAATTTAACTCTCTTTCCTGATATAATATTATTCAAGATTGTAATAATACTTTTTGCACACCTGAAATGAGAGAAATAGCACCTGTGCTATAAATGGAGAAGGCCAGATTAGTGTTTCCCTTTTGGTTTGATAATAAAACAAAAGAACAGAGAACAGTAGTTGACATCATGGATGATATTGAGGTGGTAAGAGTCACAATGTCTTCATTTGTGTTACTAGTGAAGAACAATTATTTTTGGCAAAACATAAAGGCAAAGACATCTAAAACAATATACAGCATAGATAAAAATAACAGATAACGTGCTTTTTTGAATATACAATTACATTAAATTGAAAGAAAGGCAATAATGAGAAGCAATAGTTCTATGTTCTAAACATCTGAGTTATACATCAGTGTCTGTAATGTCTGTAACATAATGATGGCACACTACCAAAGCTATCACTGATTTAGCATTTTAAAAAGTCAGCCATTTGCTATTACAATCATTTCAAGATACTTGAAGGATGATATCTGAATAGAATAGATAATACAGAGAATATTATGCATACAGGCCTTTGAACAGTTAGGAAGGTAGGGTAGGAGAAATTGTTTAGGATAAAACTCGTCTAGAATATTGAGTTAATGTGATAGCATTTGCTAGCATATGCATGCTGAAGCATCCTATGCTTTATTCAGAGCACTTGTGAAAACTCCTTATTTTGGTTCATTTCTTTCTCATTTCCTAAATGTGTCTCTTCTAAGCAGAGAGAAATGCCTATGTGGTCTATATCTTTATTCCTCAAGTACTCATTTTGAAAAACATATCATAAAAAGAGAGAAACATGGGAGGAAAAATTTACAATTATGCTTTATATGTGAAAATAAAATTTTTACTAACTTAACTTTCAGTTACAGAGTTGAATATTAAGTACAGGTTAAATGCAAACATGTTTTAATAATTTCTCAGTGCTTTAATATATAGAAATTTTACATAGACTTGTATGGAAAGTATATAGTTTCATTTCATATTCTATTTTTGAATTACCTTACATTGTGCAAAAATACACAAAACTACTAAATGACAAGAAGTAATAAAAATAACTGTAACAAAGAAGAAGATTTGGTTTCATTTCCCTTCCAATATACCCAGAAAATATTCTACATTTATGTGGCTTTTCAATAGATGTGAAACCCTTATATTTTGTAAGTTCTTGTAATTGTCTTAATTTACCCTCGATATCTTTCTGCTCTGCAAAAGAAGAAGAACGAACTGATTTGTAAGGAATATTTAAAAGTTCATATAGTGTCCTAGAGTGTTAAAACACAATCATGTACTTCTTTGAATTATGTTTAAATGATGGTATAAAGAACATAATATGAGGCCGGGCGTGGTGGCGCATGCCTGTAACTCCAGCGCTTTAGGACACCAAGGCGGGGGGATCACCTAAGGTCGGGAGTTCAAGACCAGCCTCGCCAACATGATGAAACCCCATCTCTACTAAAAATACAAAAATTAGCTGGGTGTGGTGGCGCATGCCTGTAATCCCAGCTTCTCAGGAGACTGAGGCAAAAGAATCATTTGAACCTGGGAGGCAGAGGATGTAGTCTGCAGTGAGCCGAGATTGCGCCACTGCACTCCAGCCTGGGCAACAGAGTGAGACTCCATCTCAAAAAGAAAAAAACATAATATGATCATTGGGTGCTAGTGCTAGTTGGTAATGCCAAATGAGACAGCAATTTGGCCATTTCTAGAGAAACTGAAATAGCCTGTGCCTTATGATTCAGAAAGTTTAAAACTGGATATACAAATATAATGTAAAGAAACAGCTTCAGATCAGGTAGAAGAGTATTCATTTGTAGCCATTTTATAATAGTGAAAATTGCCAACATCTAAATTTACATTAATAGAACAATAAATAAATTTGCTCAAAGGAATATTATGCAGCATGTAAAATGAATAAATTTATGCTGTGTAAATTGGAAAAATCTTACTTGGATGAATCATAATATAAAGCAGAGTGGTAGGATACCATGTGTATACATTTTAAAAACATATATTTATGTGATTCCTGTTTTAAAATTACCAAATGTAAAGGTATAAAAATATGTCTGCTGATGATAAACACTAAATTTAAGATAGTAGTTACCTTTGTGGGGGAGATTAGAGATAACTGGATGAGAAAAGGTATATAAGACCTTTCAAATATCTCTATAAGATGCAAAGAGACACGAAGAGAAACAAGGGAGGCACATTATAGCACTGTTTTGAGACTTGAGAAAGGAACACGGGTTATGTGGTTTTTCATTCTATTGTTTTCTTCCATTGTTTTTGTATTTTATAGATTTTTACAATAGCCTTTAGCTTTTTTAGAAGTGTATGAGATTTTATTTGGAGTCAGATAAATTAGTTTTAGTTCACAGTTAACTGGCTATATAAACTAGGTAATATTAATTTTTTGTATAGAAAAAGAGGCTAATGATACAAGTTTTAATGAGGATTGGTTTGACATATGTGAATGTCCCCTATCAACTGGAGAGCATGAGTTTAAAATGTTATACATGCATATAAATAGGTAAGGATAGATTTGGACCTAGGTGTTTATTCTAAAGTTCTAGATAGTGATAGAGACACCTTTGCTGTCACAGGAATGTCAGCAAATACAATGCTGTTCAGTCCCTGACTAACTTATGAATATAAATACATATATCGGCTGGGCACAGTGGCTCACACCTGTAATCACAGCACTTTGGGAGGCCGAGGCGGGTGGATCATGAGGTCAGGAGATCGAGACCATCCTGGCTAATACAGTGAAACCCCGTCTCTACTAAAAATACAAAAAATTAGCCGGGTGTGGTAGTGGGTGCCTGTAGTCCCAGCTACTCAGGAGGCTGAGGCAGGAGAATGGCGTGAACCTGGGAGGTGGAGCTTGCAGTGAGACGAGATCGCGCCACTGCACTCCAGCCTGGGTGACAGAGCAAGACTCCGTCTCAAAAAAATAAATAAATAAATACAAAATACATACATACATACATACATATATCTATTGCAAGCGTTACTTTATAGTATAAAAGCATTTGTAAAGTTTTATGAAGTCAGAGTCAGTACTTGTTATAATTGTGTGTTTTTTACTCTAAAAGTACAGTTTTTATTTAAATAAACATAAAGCCAATATCTAACAGCAGTTACTTGGCAAATGGTGGTACAATTGAAAATGGTGGTACTGTCTCTTGAATCTTTCCTATTTTCTATTTTTGAAGTTTTTAAACTTTGTTTTTCACCTTCTATGTCTTTTAAGGCACACTATCAGTTTTATTTAATTATTTTGTGTTCTTTCTAGTTTAGTCTTTATTTTAAGGGCAATTTTTTTCTTTTATGTCTAATTATGTTTGGAGTTCATTCATACATTTCTGAGCATTTCTAATACTGATTTATGTCTTTCCATTAGAGAGGGTACATTTTCAATTGTACCACCGTTTGCCAAGTAACTACTGTTAGGTATTGACTTTATGTGTCATTGGCTAAATGAAATTTAAAAAGGTGTTTTAGTTAATCTTAAGCTATATATAAGTCCTACAATTTTGGAAGAAATAAACATGATCTTAGCATTAATTAAGGCAACTGTTACATAATTTGGGGACTTGAATTCTTATTCCCACTCTATTGTTACATAGATACCAGCCTTTGTGCAAGTTGCTTGACTCTGGCTCTCCATATATTAGCCTGTAAAACGAGGGTTGCAAGAGTAAGGGTTGAATTGGATGTTTTATTGTCCCTAAAATATTTTCTGACTCTAACATTGTAATATTCTATTAAAAGTATAGTGTCAAGATTATAAGAATTGATAGTGTGCTGTGTTCTGTACTGTTCAGAGTTCAAGTTTTGTATTCAGTTACAAATGTTACATTTTTAAGAAACATTGAAAAATGAGATTGCATTCAAAAGAGAACCATCAAGATAGTCTGAAAATACATCAAATAATTTCAACCCAGTACCACAGTCCTTTTTCTTGTTCTCTCCTTGCCCCTCTCTCCATCTGCCATTGTCTTTTGCCATCCTTTGAGTATGGACCTAAGCCTGACTGGCAGTCAGTATATGCTCTGTCAGTTTCCACTACTGGATAGGGACTGGAGAATGACACATGAAGAGTTAAACAGAGGTCTTTGCAGTCTTTATAGCACTATAGCATCAATTTGCAATATTTGACAATCATATCTTTCACATTTTTGATTGGATCTCCTACTAGTATATCTCCTATACTGAATTATTGCAGGAAAATATCTATTTTTTTTCTGCTTTGAGATATAGTTCAAAAGTCTTTCTTCCCAAACTCTAGCTTGAGAAGGCACCAGGCTCCAGGGAAGAGACGGGGGTGCGAACTGTAAGAAAAAGCTAGTCTACTATACTTACTCCCTATAACAACTTTCAAGTCCTCTCATAATAAGGTGCTGCTCCTTTTCCATGACTTACAATTGTAAAGACAACATGAGGGTCTAAGCCGATGCTACTCACAAAAACAGCACCCTCTAACCCCATGTGAGCCCATTTTTATGAGATGAGACAAATTCTTACCCTGCCTTCAAGTCCAACTACATGTCTCTCTCCCAAAGACAGAGGGCCCACCTCCTCTTGAATACTGCTGGACAGAGGCAGAGGAGTTCTATTTTAATCATGGGGTTTGAAAATGCCCTTAGATCTCAGCTTCACTTAGCATACCACCTACTCTTCAATTAAATCATCTGTTTCTATACCATAGATGCCAATCAGGTCCAAACAGTTCAAGGATCACAACTTTCTCTATCATGTCTTTTTCCCAACGTCAGCTTACTTCATGCACCCTTATTACTGCTGCTGAGTCAAATTTCATTCTTCCCCACTCTTCTGCTAAGAGGTGGCTGCCATGCTGAGGTGCCATTTGGTTCAGTGCTGCAGTGTAGTTTGAATTGGGGGTAACTGGCTCCTGCTACCATCCAATAATCTCTTATAGCCCAAGTGCTAGGCCTGAATCATAAAAGATCAGCAGTATATGAGCTAGAATATGTGTTCAGCAGTTTCAATAGAGGCCAAAATAATAGTGGCTTTTACAAAAGAGAATATTATTAATCCCTCACTGAAAACTTTGACCTGGCAGGTGGCCGAGTGAAGTAGAATGACTCCACAGATCATTTATATTACTTCCCTGTCACTTTCTTAAGTCCTACCTGCTCTGTTCCCAAGTCTGTAGCAAGGATGAAATATAAAGTGGGGGGCAAGAAGCTTCTTTTAAGGGCATAGCTAAGAAGTCACACGTTTCTTTGCTTACATCTCATGGGGCAGAACTTAGTCACATGGCCATTGCTTGCTGCAAAGGAGGCAGGGAAGTATCATCTTATCCTGGACAGCAATGTGCCCTGTTAAAACTTAATTTATGTTAAAACGTATTTTATTACTAAGAATAAGGAATGACTACAGGGGATATTATTAGTGTTCTTCGACACTACCTGCAAAAAAAAAAAAAAAAAATGCATTCTCACTTAGTTGGTCAAGCATACCCAAAGAGCCCAAAAGAAGTTTTCATCATTCTTCATTAGATTTTATCCTAATAAAGACTTCATTAGTAGATACCAGAAAGGTATGGAAGGTCATAGTAGAATATTTACTTTATTAAATTTAGCCCTGTGCCTCAAGCCATGGAGAATGGGACAGTTCTCTCTGAACTCTTGCGTTCTCCCTAAGTGTGTCCTTTGGGACTTTTCTCTTGTTTTCTTCTCTTCCTTCTTCCCCTTCCTTAGAACACTTTGAAACTGCTAGACACTTTCACTATCCCTTATCCTAAGTTCCACTTCCTTTCCTGGTTTGTGGCATGAAAAATTTTATGCTCTGCTATACTCTCCTGCTAAATAACAAGTGGAGTGCTTTGTATTCTGAAAGTAGAAGAGGAGGAAAAATCAGGCACTCATGATAGTTTGTCCTTGACTTACTAAGACAAGCCAATCTTTGCACTGCAAAGACTTTCCTTCATGCCTATTTTTGGTATCTTATTACTAATATATATATGTATATATATTTAACTGATAAATTATAATCGTACATATTTATAGGGTGCAATGTTATGTTTTGATATATGTGTACAATGTAGAATGATTAAATTAAGCTAATTAACATATCAATCACCCCATTTATCATTTGAAATATACTCTTAGCAATATTTAAATATACAATACATTACTATTAATTATAGGCACCACACTGTGCCATAGGTCTCAAAAATATGTTCTTCCTGTCTAACTGAAACTTTGTACCCTTTAAACAGCATCTCCCTATTCCCCTACTTCCCAGCCTCTGGTATCCACCATTCTACTCACTGTTTCTATGAGTTTGACATTTTTAGATTCCACAGTACTTTTTGTGTTAAAAGGCTGCGTGTGCTCCAATAGTCTTGAGCTCTTTCAAAAGGCCCATTTCTATTACATTAGCCTGTATATGTATGAGCATTCAGAAAGAGAGTGGGGAATTTTAATCTCAGGTCTTCACTAGTCGAATGACCTCAAGAATATTTGTTCCCAATTTGTTTTATAAGCCCGCAGCTTAGACTTGAGATTGTCAGATTATACAAGAGTTACCTTATACATTTTTTGTGCGTTTTCACCTCTTCAATATTTATTACTGTCCCTTGATTATTTCTTTTATTTCTATTTAATTTTTTTCATTTTTCACCTTCTATGTTTTTAAGACACACTATCAGTTGCATTTAATTATTCTGTGTTCTTCCTAGTTCCATCTTTATTTTAAAAGTGATTTTTTGTTTTACTTCCAATTATTTCTGGAGTTCATTCATACATTTCTGAACATTTCTAATACTGATTTATGTCTTTGCATTTATTAGATCATTTTCTTTGCCTTTTAGTTCATTTTCAAGTATTAGTTTCAGGTTGATTCTGTTTTGTGACTTTGTCTTTTTGATGCGGGATATTTTTCTGCTCTTTATTATCTTTCTTTATATAATAATTTTGTATGGGATTTGACCTAGATTTTTATATGTTACAAATTACATGAAATTAATTTTGCCAAACTTCTAAAATGAAGTGGGGTTTAGGGAAGTTTTTCTAATTTCCAAGAGCTTTCTTTTTTACTGTTTTTGTATAGTATTTGGAAATAGGTTGGCTTACTTTTTATTTTTTTATTTTTTTTGAGACAGAGTCTTGCCCAGTCGCCCAGGCTGGAGTGCAGTGGCTCGATCTCGGCTCACTGCAAGCTCCACCTCCCGGGTTCACGCCATTCTCCTGCTTCAGCCTCCCCAGTAGCTGGGACTACAGGCGCCCGCCACCACGCTCGGCTAATTTTTTTGTATTTTTAGTAGAGACGGGGTTTCAGCATGTTAGCCAGGATGGTCTCGATCTCCTGACCTGGTGATCCGCCCGCCTCGGCCTCCCAAAGTGCTGGGATTACAGGTGTGAGCCACCGCACCTGGCCGGTTGGCTTACTTTTTGAGATTTTCTGGCTGTTTTCTTCCTCCACTTGTTTATACCAGAGGTCGGCAAACTTTCTGTAAAAGGCCATATAGTAAATATTTTAGGCTTTGCAAACCATACAGTCTCTGACACAACTACTCAACTCTGCCCTTTTACAGCCACAGGAGACACTCAAACGAATTAGAATGTTTTTTAAATAATGTCTATTAGAACATAACCAAACAACAGGTTGGATTTGGCCCACAAGCTATAGTTTGCTTACCTCTCTGATTTAGACCAATTTGTCCAACAGAAATATAATAAGAGCCAAAAATATAAGGCACATATGTTGTTTAAAATTTTTAGTAGTCACATTGAAAAAAATGGAAAAAGATGAAATTAACTTAATACATTTTATATAATCCAGTATATTCAAAATACCATCATTTTAACACGTAATCAAGTATTTTAAAAATATTAATAAGATACTTTGCATTTTTTATTCTAAGTCTTTCATATATGATGTGTATTTTATACTTATAGCACATCTCAATTCAGACAAGTGTCAACTGAAGTGCTCAGTAGTGACTTGGTGCTATTGGCTACTTTACTGGCATCACAGTTCTGGACCTTCCCTTTCCTCATCTGTACCTCTTGCCCCTATTCCTCCTCATTTTTTATTCCATCTCTTAAATTTCTCTCCTGTGTGGTACCTGGTTCTGAAATGGAAGCTTGAAGGGTCAGTTTGATAATTCACAGATGCTGTTCTGCCTCAGCCTTGTAGACCCACTTACCACCAGCCCCTGCTTCACCTGGTACTGGGAAGCACACATCCCTCCTGTTTTCAGCTGCTCTTCTCCGCCTGCTTCCCACTGAAGACTTGATGGCTGTTTCTAGGTTCTCCCATCCTCAAGTCCACTATGCACCCAGTTTCGTTCTCTGCTTCCTCTTGCACAAACACGAGAATCATACCTCGTAACTGTCAACTGTTGGTCTCTGCCCACTTGTTTAAAGTTTGTGGACTATTTTTCTGTCTCATTTCATTCACCTTTCTTCTTTCTTATTACTTCCCCTGCAATCCTTGTACACCATCTCTAGTTCTTATCCTCTTGCTCTCCTTACTATAACCTCTTTAAATCTTGGAAAACAGAAATAAAAAACAAATAATATGAACCCTACCAGTATGGTAAACATCACATGGAATTATGTCTATGAAAGCACTAGGCAAACTCCAAATTATTGGGTAAATTGAATAAATAAATTTATGGAATTTCTGGAGGAAAAAAGGGTGCCAGAGAAGAAGGGCTTTCTATACTTTTGATGTCAGTTTTCTTTTGCCCTACAATTTTTCTATTTGTAAAAGAAAACAATGGTTAAATACAGAATGTTGCAAATTTTGTAAGTTCTTGAAGGTGACACTTAAATTTCTGTCTCTTCACACACACACACACACACACACACACTGCATTTAGTGAAACAATAAAAGGGACCCTTTTTCCAAGGGCAGTGAGTAAACAGGCATTATAGTAAATTGGCATTGAAGGCACCTGGAAAGTTTGACATAATAAATATTTTATTTTTTCTTTTCTTTTTTTTTTTTTTGAGACAGAGTCTAGCTCTGTCGCCCAGGCTGGAGTGCAGTGGCGCAATCTTGGCTCGCTGCAAACTCCGTCTCCTGGGTTCATGCCATTCTCCTGCCTCAACCTCCCAAGTAGCTGGGACTATGGGCACCCACCACCACACCTGGCTAATTTTTTTTTTTTTTTTTTTGTATTTTTAGTACTGACGGGGTTTCACCATGATAGCCAGGATGGTCTCGATCTCCTGACCTCGTGATCTGCCCACAACAGCCTCCCAAAGTTCTGGGATTACAGGCGTGAGCCACCACACCCAGCAATATTTTCTTATTCTTACTGATTCCTGACCTTGGTTTTGCAATAATGAAGGGTATACATGATTCATTTAAATATGCCATTAAATTGTTATAACAGTAACTTACATAGTTTCATTAAAAATTAAATGTAATAAAGCTCTTCCTTTTTCATAGAAAAGTCAAAAAAATCAAACAAAAAAGTGGCCCAATTCAAAACCACTGGGCATCTATGATGATTAAAATTATTTTATAATTTGTGAAAATTTTTAAATTTTCTTCATTGTAGTTCCTGTTTGGGGAAGAGAGGAAGTTAACCATAATTCAGTTAAGTTACATTCTTATTAAAAGGGTCCTATGAGCAACCTGGGGGTCCAAGCCTTCTTACATACCTGGTAAGATTTTTCAGAGAATAATCTCCCCTGGAGTTTTTCCACAGTAAGCCAAGGAGACACTGTGGCCGGAATTGGTTTCTTCTGGTGGGTTCTTGGTCTTGCTGACTTCAAGAATGAAGCTGCAGACCCTCACGGTGAGTGTTACAGTTCTTAAAGATGGAGTGTCGGGAGTTTGTTCCTTCAGATGTTCAGATGTGTGGGGAGTTTCTTCCTTCTGGTGGGTTCGTGGTCTCGCTGACTTCAGGAGTGAAGCCGCAGACCTTCACAGTGAGTGTTACAGCTCTTTAAGGTGGCGGGTCAGGAGTTGTTCATGCCTCCCAGTGGATTCGTGGTCTTGCTGGCTTCAGGAGTTAAGCTAAAGACCTTCGCAGTGAGTGTTACAGTTCATAAAAGTAGTGTGGACCCAAAAAGTGAGCATTAGCAAGATTTACTGTGAAGAGCAAAAGAACAAACCCTCCACAGCGCAGAAGCGTACCCCAGTGGATTACTGCTGCTGTCTCTGGTGGCCAGCTTTTATTCCCTTATTTGGCCCTGCCCACGTTCTGCTGATTGGTCCATTTTACAGAGTGCTGATTGGTCCATTTTACAGAACACTGATTGGTGCGTTTTTACAGAGTGCTGATTGGTGTATTTACAAACATTTAGCTAGACACAGAGTGTTGATTGGTGCGTTTACAATCCTTTAGCTAGACAGAAACGTTCTCCAAGTCCCCACCTGACCCAGAAGTGCAGCCGGCTTCACCTCTCAACATGACAAAACATGAATCAATTCTCCTTCTAAGCTCCAGCTAAATAAACTGGTGGGACATGGGTTTCTATTCCCAAGACTTTCTAAGGCTTAGGTTCACCAGAGGGGTGCATACCATTTTGTCTAAATAAAACCTGTGAACAAATGTTGCACTTCTGTATTGCTTAAGGTGTCTCATAAATGGAACTTGCATTAAATATAACAGGAGCATAAAATACTTGAAAACATTATATTGATCAACTTCTAATACAAACTTATTTTTAATTTATGAAAATATAAACAGTAGGTTTTCTAATAGAAAAAAAATTTTTACAAAAAATTGGAACTCAATTTCACATTCTTTAAGGAAAAATTACGTTTTATGTATTTCTGTAGAGCTCAGGGAAAGTCAATTGTCAGTCATTGAGAAATTTGGGATGTTGATTCTAATTTTACAATTTTCAGATTTAATACACATGGTTATATATTCAGACTATAGCTAAAATGCAAAAATGTTAAAATTGAAGGTATAGTTGATGTCAGAGCTAAGGGAATTAAACATGGTAAATATGTATATCAGCAATGGGTATGTTTGAAGGCATTTCAACACATTTAATACCAGAACCTAGATGATATATTACTCATGTCTTTATTATAAAAAGTGATCATAGAGGTAGCATACATACTATGAGATTTGGTAGTTGCCATGGTTACTATATTTTTTTTACTGAACAGAAGAATAAATAGCTATACACATTCTTTGTCATTATTAAGCTGGTAATTTACAGTAGCTTTAAAGATAGTGTGCCTGTTCATTTTAAAAAATGCAAATTGGAATATACCCATTTTCATTTTTCTGAGTCTAATGAAAGAAAAATTTTAAAAGTAATTTGCTGTGTATCCTTTTAATTTTGTGATTGTTGTAAAGCATTAGGCAAAGTATAATATTTACAAATTACTTTCTGGTACTTAGTCCTAAGGAGTTGATTTTTAAGGATGGTTTATGCAATCTGTTAGGCTACTCAAAAGTAGAGTATTTATATAACAAAGGTTTGAATAACACTTATTCTGTGCCAGATAATTCTCTAAATTTTATGAATATGTATTTATTTAATTTCATTTATGAAATCTTAATATCTTTCTTGCAGTGTGAATCTCTCCAGACGTGAGGTCAACAGCAATAGCCAAACGGAGTGAAGGAAGCAAAGAAAAATAAAACCCTTTTATCCTCTTCTCTGTCTGCCCAGATAATAAAGTATTCAATATCTGGTAGTAGAACATTAAATTTGAATAATGTAGAAATGTGTTTGGGTAAAAAATAATTTTTTTCCTCTGAAAAACACACTTGTTTTTATCCTTCTTCCCAACTAACTCATTATCCTTCTCAGAACCCATTAACTGCATTTTAAATATTTGTACATATTTTTGTTTCTACACAACTTTTATTTCTACACAACTTTTGTTCTCCCTCCTTCATCCAGCTCAATTGTAAAAGTTTCTGATAGGTCTTACACACTTTTTCCTGCAGTTAGTGTTTTGTAAACTCAGAATTATTTTTCTTTGCTGGTCATTAATCTTTTATTTAGTTACTTTTATTTTGCTTTGCTTTTATTTTAAAAATCTTGAAAATATAGAAAAGTTGAAAGGGTAAGTGGTACCCACAGTAACGTTACCTAGCAAAAGTGTTGCCATCAAACTTGTAATTTCATTTTAAATAAATGCTTTTATTTATATACTTTTTATTATACTGTGGTATAACATATCTTGCTTTGTTCTATTAAAATTGTGTTACTTAATTTTAGATGTCACTACCAGTATTTTTAATGGCTGCATGGTATATGTCTACCATCATTTGATTATCCATTTCCTTATTATTGAAAATGTAGGTTTCTTCCAATTCTGTTCCTTTATAAATAATATTGCTTCGGTTGTCTTTATTCATAGGACTTGTTTTATTTTTCTTATTTTTAGTGTAGATTCCAAGAAATAGAATTTAAGGACCAAGCATTTTGATTCCAAGTCCAGGGTTCTTTGAGACCTTAAATTAGGTTATTCAGAATATTAACTAAAACAGAGAGAAGTATTAGAACAAAATTTTCACCTCAGACTTTACATCCCTTTACCTTCCCCATAGCATGGGTTCTGTATAGAAGGCTCAGAAATAGGAGACACCATCAGGGAATCTCAGAGAATTATTTGCTTATTTGGTCCACCCTCTGCCACATAATACCCAGCTACAAATGGAAAACTTGACTTGAGCAGAAAGTTGCTATGAACATAAGTAAGATAACAAATACGAAACTTGCACAAGAACTCTACAATACATTCAGAGGTTAGGTAGGCAGCAGAACTGAAGGAGAAACTAAAGAGTGGAAAGTGTGATTAACAGAGAATGCAAACCCAGGATAAAATCATCAAAATAAACATATGCCATATGTTTCAGAAATCTTCTCGACTACTTTATTTCCATTTTGCATCCTCTTTTTCTCATCTTCTGCTCTGTTTGCCTTCCTTCCTTTTGTTTCTTCCCTTTAAACTTCCTAATTAAATTGGCTGTCTTCATTTTCCTCCGCTTATTTTAATATTCCATCTCTTTTAAATGGAACTGAACTTGAGGTGTTACTATTATAGGGATAAGAGTAACAGAGTAAAAAGAGGCCAATACTGCCAAATTCAGAATTTCTGAAATAACTATGAATTTTGATTTTCAATGCATTAAAAATATCAACAAATCTATATCCATCTTTAGTTCTTTAAGTTTTTTAAAGCTATTATTCTTGCATTTCTAGATTCTACTTACACATCTTTCCTTTAGGTAAATATCTCCAATATTAGTTACATTTTTCATAGCTAGATTTTATTATTTCAAACCAAAATTTGTGTAAGAGAATGTCTACGAATTGGCCCTCTCTATTAGCCTAGATGTGAAATTAAAACAAAAGATAAGTGAGCAAACAAGAAATAAAAGGGAAAAGAGAGAAGAAGAAGAGTAAAAAACTCCCTTCAAGGACAAGGTATGGTTTCTTTAGCAGATATCTTGTAGATTGGTGAATTTCAAATTTGACTATCTCAAGATTCAATTATCTTTGGGACAATGTGGATTTCTGCCTTATAACAATAAAAACATGGATTCATCACCACCCACATTACCACTGAACTACTAACAGATGCAGCCTTCAGAATAGTGCTTCTCAACTGGGAGAATTTTGTAACCCAGGAGACATTTGGCAATTTCTGGAGACATATTTGGTTGTCACAACTTGGGTTGGGGTAGGCACTACTGTCTTCTAGTGGGTAGAGGCCAGAGGTGCTGCTAAACAGATGCTCAGGACAGCTACTAATAACAAAGAATTGTCTGGCTCTAATGTCAACGGTACCCAGGATAAGGGGTCATGCTTTAAAACGAGGCATTGATCCTATGGTTATAGAAATGTTACAGGATATTAGAAGATATTTGAAAAATTGAAAGCGTTTTTCTGTGGATAGCAAGTTTATAAAACTGTTTTGTAAGACCATAATTGTAAAGTGAATAAAGTTATTGGAGGGTTATGAGTTAGGTCTGTATCAGCTAACACTTAACATGCTTTATTATCTTTCTCCTGTCACTTGAATGTAAGATTTTAAAGGGTGGTGCTTTTTTGTTATTGTTATATTTCATTGATGGCACGTCATAGGCACTTAATAAGTATTTACTTTTTAAATAAGTGAATATCTAGGTAGGGTTAAGTTAACCAGTTTTTACAAATTATTTTCAGGTCAATTTTTCCTTCTTTCCTTCTTCCATTGTCCCTTTAAAAAAAAATCGTAGATTTCTTGGTAAATCAGACAATTGTTAGAATTCCTGTCTCCATCAACAATATAAACGTGTCCACATACAGAAATAATCTTACTCAATTTTTAAAATTTCATAGACGTCATGAAAATCATCCATAGAATCCATGGATTCTCAGCATCTTTGTGTCCTACGTGGAAAACTGTGAAGCCAAAAATGGTATAGTCAAACAAATATCCAGCTTCCTCAAAGTGGAAACCTGTGAAATAAAAAATGACCCTCACCAAAGCCCATTGATAAGCTCTCCAAGTATGAAATTTTGTAACTATAGAAAAGAGACCACCATGTTTGAAAATCACTTCTGGAGGTGTTGAATAAATTTCATGTGGTGGGTACTGGTACTATTTCTGAAGTCTGAAGTACTTTATAAATTGAGAAATGCAAACTTTCATTTAATATATTTATTCAAAACAAAGAAATATCTTAGTTAAGTTATTATATTAAGTCAGTTAATCACAAAGGTTTAACCAGGATTTCCTTATTTATGACTTATTTGCAAAGAAAAGGCAAAAGGAGTGTAATATGTCTGCAGGGGGATTATTTTCTATTGATGGATGTCTGTTGACAGAATCCTCATCATTTCTTGCCAATTTTCTCAAAGAACATTATGACAACTGCTCACAGCAGGCAGAGTCAGACTCCAGAATTGATTTTGGCAATCTGTATTGATCATATTGTTGATGATCTTTAAAACATCTTGCTGTCCCAGGCTTGACTTACGTCAAAGAGAACTAACAAATCTATCTGATATCAGTATGCTCATGCCTTTACCAAATCTTGAATTCTGAAAATAAAAGCACTGAAAGTAACCTGTAGTTGTCATCAATATTTAAGAGTCATCTTTAGCCAAAAAGCATCAACAAGCTAACAGAACATTTTATAAAGATGCTGTTCCCACTTTACTCAGCTGCATAATGACTTCAGAGATCCATAAAAGGAAAACAAGAGTGGAGCCTATTATCTCTGAGGTTCTTATTTCACTTTTGTTCTTTGTGCAGGAAAACAGAAAAAAATTGAGGGCTGCAACAGAAGAAAAGTAAAAGGAAAGGAAAAGAAGGAAAGAGGAGGCAAAAAAATAGAGTAGGGAATTTTCAACTGTTTGCCACTTTTCTTGGTAAAATATTTTTTAAAAAGATATAAGAAGACTAATAACAGAAAAATGAGAAATTTGAAGCCAAAATGACATTGATGGAAATAAATACATACATATATCTGTATGTTTGTATGTGTATGTATATGCATATCTGTACATGTGTATGTATATACGCAAATATAGGTATATTAACGTATCTGATTTATTCAGTGTTCCTTCAAGAGCACAAGGAAACATGTTTGCATATATTTTCTTAAGTCTTATTGCATATTGCCCACCTTGCAGAAGGAGAAAATAAAGCACAGAAAGAATAGATGAATATAAAGTCACCAAGTCAGTGAAAGAACAGAGAGAATTTAGTTCCTTTGAGGTTGAATCAATGAACTACCCATTAAATTAAATCGTTTTCTAAGGCACGAGAGATATGACATGTACTGCAACATAAGACAGTGCCAGGAGTCTGATGGTTTTATTTCACTTAAAAACAAATTAACCTAAAAGGATTACTTGACTTTGAAATCCAGATTCCACGGCTAAATGCCTTACACTGGTATGCATTTCCGAGACAGATAGGGCCTAGACTTAGGACTAAGGGCTCATTTGTCCATTCTCTAGATATGCTAGTTTGAGTCAAGAATGTCTTCAGCATGTGTACATCTAGTCAGACTTGTAGAGTATATCTCAAACATAAGAGTTTTATGTTATTTCTTTTTTTTTTTCAAATGAATTTGGACTAAAATGTTAACAAAATTGGAAACAGCTGTGTTAAGAAACTACTTTCTTTTCCATTTATAGTCTTGTCGACCAATATAAACTTCATCATTTTAGTGGAGCTTCTCCCCCACATCCAGATGTTATGGATTTCTCAATAATCTTCAGCAAAATTGCCAAAACCAACAAGAAGTTTTAACATGTAAATTCAACACATTGTTTCATGCTCATCATGGCCTTTTCTCCATCAACCCCATCCTCATCAGATTTCAGATGCTCGGCAGTTGACACAGCTACAGCAAAGGACTCTGAGTCATCATCTCATTGTGGGATGGGTTCCTTTTAAATTTTTTTTGTCTGATTCATGAACTGCTTTTTGAAAATCTAAAAATGGTTCATGAATTGCTTGGGAGTTGGCAAAAATTAATAATAATGAGCCCATTTTGAGTACACTGAAATGAACTGATTATCATTGCAAGCTGTTGCTAATTTGGATTCTTGATGGCAAGAAAGGGTTCTACAGGAGACTTTTCACTTGCAAGTAGGACAGATTTCATGGTGTGGCAGATAAAACATTTTTGTAACCTTTACCTCTATGTTTCCTTTTAGGGTTATGGTGGGATATGTAGAAATAATAGACCAGTTATCAAGACTTAAAAAAATTAATCATACCGGGAAAATGATAGAACCAACAGCCCTTTATGAACTAGTGGTAAAATGCAGGCATGTCATGTAATCCCAGAATAAGGCTTGGGTGTTTTCGCAAAGTGCTTGGGTGTTTTTGCAAATGTTAGGAGATTATGTTCTGCAGAATAAGCATGGATATATCTGGTTATTTTATCCTAATTTATTAGCCACATATTGTTAGTTTTGCTCATATCAGTTTCTAATCATTTTCTCCTAAACTTTCAAAGCTATTAGCTTTAGCATCATCCTTCAGTTGAGATTTTCACAGGGTAAAGTATATGTTACGCATGAAGTAAGAATTCCTCTTGCTTTTGTTTCATGAGAAAAAAGTAGGGTAAAGGTTGGTGGGCCACACATGTTACTGGAATATATGAAATATCAGAAATGACATTTATTGAAATATCAGAAAATGTTTTTGGCATAATTTGGGGAAAAACAAAACAAATATAAAGCAAAAATAAATCCTTTTTGCCTTCTTGAACTTCTGAAATCAAATATTTTAAAACCTTGTTTTCATAGTAATCATGTACCTAGAAGATTGTTTTATGTTTTGAAACTAAGTAAATTATCTTTGAAAGCAAAAACCTATGCCTGCAAAATAATCGTGAAAGATATAATTTGACCTCATGTGGTTGAATACACAATGAGATGAGTTACTTTAATTTGGAGTTGAATCAGCATGTATAAAATATCATGAAATAATTAAACTTAGCACTTAGAGAAATCATACTATCCCTCACCATATTACAGCCATGGGAAAAGTAAACCTTTTGACTAAACTATTCTTAATCCAACTACATAGAAAGGGCAATGAAAATCTCTTACAGTGCTGGAAATTTCTATTTTATGTTGCATGTGGAGCTCTGCTTCATTCTGCAATAACACAAATATTATCAAAATTTTCATTCTTGAGGTTTTATTTAGATTATTTATATTCTTTTTTTATTATTATACTTTAAGTTCTAGGGTACATGTGCACAATTTGCAGGTTTGTTACATAGGTATACATGTGCCATGTTGGTTTGCTGCACTCATCAACTCGTCATTTACTTTATTTATATTCTTAATCAAAGGTGACAAGTAAAACAAAGCTTTGAAAATAGTCAATGCACCTTTGACAACTTGCAGGATAGCAAAAATTAACCATAATTTAGCATTTTAAATACTTTCTTTGCAAAAGAAATGTCCTTATCCTATTAAGGAAAACAAGAAATAAAAAACATGAGAAATGCCTGTGGAAAATGTCAGCGTGATGGAAGACAGCAGAGAGAAGTTCTTGGATTAGAAATGCTACCTTTATTTGGTGTTGAGTAAAAATAGACATATGAATCTTAGCCTTGGCAAAGCAATTTCGAAATCCTTATTTATTTATTTATTTTTTGGTATCTGAGGTTTTACTAAATCCAGAAACCCTCCTAGAAATCACAATTTAAAACAGGTAGTGTTTCACTCTCTCCTACAGGATATATAAATGCCAAATCATGTTACAGTTTAATGCAGAAAACTGTTTTATTCTCAACGAGAGTTTTAAGTGTGAAAGAGAACCAGAAATATCACACAGCACACACCAAATTTTAAATACTTCTATAGTATTTCTAAAAAATTGACTTAATAGTGTTTAAAAACCCTCTAGGGTCATAAGCATAGCTGTTAATTTGAAAAACCTGAATACATTGCTCCATTATACCTAAAGGTCAAAGCATTTCATCTTCAATTTAATGTGTTAGACTTTACCATAAGACAACGTGGTGGGGGGCAAAGATAGAAAGAGAAGATTCTGGTAATTTTGGTCTCTTTACTCTCTACCACCTGCTAGATACAACACTCCAAATCTTTTTCCTTCAACTAATTTTTTTTTCTCCCTTAGATTTCCTTTCCAAAAAAGTAGCAGGGGAAAAAAGACTATAGGAGAATTGAGGGATTATATAAAGAGAAGCACATTAATTAAAATTAAAAGAAAATTCTACTTTAATATCTGACTTAAAAATATCAGGATGCTGAAGGTCTAGGTTCTGTGAAAAATAAAAAGATCCTTTCAAACTTTGAAAGCTAAGACTTAACAGCTTTTAGAACTATCTCTAGTTGATTTTGATAGCTAAGAGGCTGCTGAAAGGAAATATGAAGCTAACTATAATATTTAGTCTTCAAATCACACAGGGTAAGTCGGCAGATTCCTGGAGCTCATGACAAAGTGTTTCTCAGAGCAGAGGTTGAGATGTCTAGGAAGCAATAGAAAGGTATGGTTCTACAGAAACCTCATTTTAATGTTCTAAGTTACTGTTTTATAGGGAGAACAATATATACCTGCAACAAATTCTTGTACTCGACTTCATTCCTTTCTGTTATCTTTCTCTCTTCATAATCTTTCTGCCTCTGATTCTGATACCACCTCCATTCCTCAGAGTATGGACATTTCTTTTATGAAGGGATTAACTTGCGATTCCAGTGCAGGAGTCAGCAAACATACTGAAGCCAAATCTGACATCAGCCAAATCTGACCCAGCACTTGTTTTTGCATGGCCTTGAGTTAAGAATGAGTTAGACATTTTAAGTGTCTAAAAAAATCAAAAAAGATTAATATTTTCTTGCCTGTGAAAATTGTAGGATATTCAAATCTGTGTCCACAAAGTTTTATTGGAACCCAGCCATGATCATTCCCTTAGGTATTGTCTATGGCTGCTTTTGCACTACAGTGGCAAAGTTGAGTAGTTGCTGCAGTCTGTATGGTCTGCATCCCTACAATATTTATTATCTGGCTCTTTGCACAGAAAATAAATTGTTAACTACTACAGGAGTCAAAACAGAAGACACTACAGTTTCCATTACCTCCCTTCAACAACACTGCCTTCAGATTGCAATGATTTCAGGAAATGGTAACAACAGTCTTCCACTAATAATTTATGATGAAAATCTTGCAGTCTCTTTCTTTCTCTCTCTCTCTTTCTCTCTCATTTTATTGGGGACATGGTCTTGCTGTGTCACCTAGGCTGAAGTGCAGTGATGCAATCATAGCTCATGGCAGTCTTGAATTCCTGGGCTCAAGCAATGCTCCTGCCTTGGATTCCTAGAGTGCTGAGATTATAGGTGTGAGCCACCATGCCCACCTCTTTCTCTTTATTAGAATTTTTTAAACAATGTGCCTCCAGTGGGTTATAGTCTGTCCAGATTCACCCAAAGGAAGGAGGGGATCAACAAAACAATCATTTTTCCTTTAGCATGCTATGCTTTTAAAACGTTGAGAAACACTTAACACATATTATTTTCCTGCTCCCCCAAAAAACTCTTACAGGTTTAAATATGAATTTACAACCCTTATTTGTAATTCTGAAATCCAAAAAGCTTTTCCCTGAACTTCTTTTAGGTTAGAATCTGACTTGAACTGATTTGAGCTATTTATTATCTTAATTCATCCCATTTAAGGATGAGTATTTCTGCAGCAGATTTTAATGTGCTTGATGAAGGGATTAAGACATAGTGTCCCAGACTCTGTTAGGGATGGTATGTGATATGAATTACATGAATAATATTACCATCCTAAATTCTGAAAAAAGTCTGATTCCTATTCACATATTGTCTCAAGGGTTTCAGATCAAGGACAGTCCTCTCAAAATTATCATGACCATGCAGAATTCTTTCTTCCCATCCATACCGTGCCTATGCCAGTAAATGACATACCACTCACCCAGTTGTGCTAATTGCAAAATATACCTGGAACAACTTCCTGCCAGCTCTGTTATTATCACACTATCCCAAGTTCTGATCATTTCTGCTGTGTTATTTCAGTATCTTAAAGACTATTGATCTTTCCAGCCTTGGTTTCTCCATAGTGAGTTCTCCATAGATAGTAAAAGTGATCTTTGTAAAAAGTGTATCTTTCATGTCACAATCCTGAGCAAAGCCTTCCAGTTACTTTGCATTACACTTAAACTGCAAGCTTCTTCATGTGGCTTGCAAAGCCCCAGGAGATTCCCCATGACCTGGCTTGTGCCTACGGACCTCACCTTGTACCATGTTACCTTTCCTTACAAGCTAAGGCATCACAGCCCTCATGCTCATTTCTGTCTCAAGGATTTGGAACTGCTGTATATCCGCTTTGAACTTTCTTCCTCTAGTTTTCACATGACACCTGTCACTAACATCATAATTCTGTTCAAGCATATCACCTAAATGAGGCCTTCTGTGACTAGCTTATATAAATAATATCTCCCTTAAGGCCGCTGTTATTCTGCACTCTGACACTTAAGTTTATTTTCTTGAGTCCAATGGTTATCTCCTCCTTTAGAATCTTATCACTTCCTGCTTAGCCTGACACAGTAGCCTTTTAACAATAAAACAGAGCTGCAGATGAAACACTAGCTTAGAAGGCAGGAGACCTGGGTTTTACTGAAGCTACATCACACAAGCTCTGTGACTTCTCTTGACTTCAATTTCTTCATCCCTAAATGAAAAATCTTAAACTGCAATTTTTGAGGTCTTTAATAATCCTCAAATTCTAAGGTAATTTTCTACCTCTATTCTTTTTCTACTCTAGTCCAATATGTAATAGCTGTCAAATTAAACTTTAGAAAGTTCTCTTTTAACCATTTTATTTTCCATGATTCTCCACTGGCTGTATGTTAAAGTATAAAATATCCTCCTTAGTTTATTTTAAAGTATGTTCTCAGATCAAGTGCTCGCCTTTTCAAGTTGAATTTCTCACCACTCCTATATAAAGACGTTCTAGCTCTCAAATTGTTCTACACACAAAAATGTTTTGTTTTGTTTTCATAAAATTCCTTTTGCTAACAATGTCTATATCCTGTCTAGCCATCAGAATCTTGCTCACCCTTGAAGGCCCAGCTAATATTCCACCCTTTTATGAAATGTTATAAACACCAAAGCCACCACTTAAAAATGAAGCAATGGGTTGTAGCTAATAAGCAAATGAAGTAGACAAAATGGAGCAATAAAATAATTTTTAAACCAAAAGGAAACAAAGGAGAGAACAAAAAGAATATACTTGGTAGAAAGGTAAATTTAAACCAAGAAGATCGTTAACAACACTAAATATATAGTTTAAACATACTAAGTAAAAAGTAAAAATTGTCAGAATGGATTGAAAAACAAGACCCGACTACCAGTTACTTACAACAAACTTGCCTTTATTTATGTATTTATTTATTGAGACGGTATTGCTGTGTCACTCAGGCTTGAGTGCAGTGGTGCAATCTCAGCTCACTGAAACCTCCGCCTCCAAGGTTCAAGCGACTCTTCTGCCTTAGCCTCCTGAGTGCTGGGACTAAAGGCGTGCACCACCATGCCCGGCTAACTTTTGTATTTTTACTAGAGATGGGGTTTCACCCTGTTGGCCAGGCTGGTCTCAAACTCCTACACTTAAGTGATCCACCTCCCTTTGCCTCCCAAAGTGCTGGGATTATAAGCATGAGCCACTGCACCAGTCCAAAAACTCACTTTAAATATAAAGACACAAATAGTAGAAAAAGAAGAGGAAATATAGGAAATATATGCTATATGACTACGAAACAAAGTAAAGCCGAAGTGACTATATTAGTATTAGTCAAGACATATGTCAGAATACGGAATGGGGCAAAGATAGTCATTTTGTAATGGTAAAATGATTAATTTATTCAGATAACAATCTATAGTCTCTGTACCTAACAACTGAATTTTGAAATGCATGAAGTCATACCTAACAGAATTCAAAATGAAATAGACAAATCCACAATTACAATCAGGAATTTAAGAACTCTCTCAATTGCTATAAGAAGTAGACAGAAATCAAGTATAAAGAATGCTTGAACAACGCTGTCAACCAACCAGAACTAACTGGTGTTTATAAAACACGACACCCAACAATAGAAGAATTTTTCAAGTACTCATGGAGCATTTACTGAAACTGTTCATATTCTGGGTCATGAAGTAGGTCTCAATACATTTAAGAGGAGTCAGATTATACAAAGTATGTTCTGTGACCATAATGTTATGAAATTAGAAATCAATAAGAGACAGATATTTAGAAAATTCCTAAATATTTGGAAACTATATAAAGCACTTCTAAATAACCCATTGGTCAAAGAAAAAGCTAGAAGATATTTTGAACGAAATGAAAATGAAAACAACATGTCAGAATTGGTGGGATGCAGTTAAAGCAGTACTCAGAAGAAAAGAATTGTCTAAAGCCAATTACCTAAATTTCACTTTTTGAAACTAGAAAAAGAAGAGGAAATTAAACTCCAAATAAGCAGAAGAAATAAAATTTTAAAAAATAAGAGATGAAGTAAAGGAAACAGTAAACAGAAAAGACAATGGAAAATCAATGAGATCTAATGTTGCTTTACTGAGGTGATCAATAAAATTATTTATCATGAAAAATAACCAATCAGGAAGAAAGACAAAAGCCACAAATTACCAATATCAAGAATGAGAAAGGTAAGATATATAACTGTAGATATTAAAGAATAATAGGAGGATATTATTAACAAAACTTTATGCCAATAAATTTACAAACTTGTATGGAATGAACAGATTGCCTTAAAGTCACACTAACAAAGTTCCTTCAGGATGAAATATGTAACCCAAGTAGCCCTATATCTATCTTTAAAAATTAATCTTCTAGATCCATACCTTCAAAATAAATAAATAAAATAGAAGCCTGGCACAAATGGCTTTACTTTTGGGTTCTGCCAAGGAAGGAAGAAATAATACCCATTCTATACAAATGCCTCTGGAAAATAAGAGAGATAAATACTTCCAACCCAATTCTATGTGCCTACATTATGCTAATATCAAAAACGAAGAAATTTATCACAGGAAAGCAAGCTACATTCCCATGTTCCTCAGGAACATAGACATAAAAAGAATTTAAAATCTTAGCAAATGGAATCCTACAGGATACATAAGGGATAATAAATGACTAAATGGGGTTTATCTCAGGAATATAAGTGACTTGAAAATCAATTAATGCAGTTAACTACACTAAATAGTAAAAAAGCAAAACTGTATGATAATCTTAAGAGAATCAGAAAAAGCATTTGACAAAATCAATATCCATTTCTGATTTTAAAAACAGCAACAAAATCTTTCAGCAAACCAGGAATAGAAAGAGACTTCTTCCACCTAATAGTGGACATCCATCATACATGATGAATGAATGACTACTCTTCCCCCTAAATTAGGAACAAGGCCAGTGTATCACTCTCATCACTTCTATTCAATATTGTACTCTTCACTCTAGCCAGTTCAGCCTAAGAAAAGAAACAAAAGACATCCAGATGGGAAAAGAAGTAAAAAGTGCCTTCATTCACATATGACATGGGAAATACGTGACTTGATGAGGCCAGATGATGGTCTGTGGTAGGTCATATTTTCCAAAGTGACTAAAAATACCTCCTATGATATGTGCTTTCCTACAAGGCGATCCTGGCACTTTTCTCATCAAAAGGTGGAATCTATGTCCCCTTCCATTATAGCTAGATGAGCTCATACCTAAAAGATTGTAGCAGAAATGATGCTTCTTGACTTTCAAGGCTAGATTAGAAAAGGTGATACAGCTTTCACCTAGGTTCCTAGAGCAATTGTGCTTAGAGCCCTGAGCTACCTTGTTGGAATTTCAGTTACTCTGAGATTGCCATACTGGAAAGCATCAGGTAGATGTTCCTGTTGACGGTCCAGTTGATCTTCCAGCTTACCGCCAGTGTCAGCTGTCATGTGAATTGGCCATTTATTTCCAGGCCAGTTCAGCCTTTCAGATGACTGAAGTTCCAACGAACATTTGGCTCCAATAGCATGCAAGAATCTAAGCAAGCACTGTCTAGCTGAGTTTTTCCTGAATTTAAGATAAAATTGAAAGCAAAATGAAATCATTGTTTTAAGCTGCTAATTTTGGGTAATTTGTTGGTAGCAATATAAATCGCAACGCTTCTGTCTAGAATACATGGAGTCAGATGACTTTTCTTTTTAGTACATTATTCTATGCACTGATAAAATTCTTAGAATAAAAGCAGGCTGTCTTTTCATTTTTTATTATACTTCAAGCTTTGGGACACATGTGCAGAACGTGCAGGTTTGTTACATAGGTATACACTTCCCATGGTAGTTTGCTGCACCCATCAACCCATCATCTACATTAGGTATTTCTCTAATGCTATCCCTACCCTAGCCCCCCACCCCCCGACAGGCCCCAGTGTGTGATGTTTCCCTCCCTGTGTCCATGTGTTCTCATTGCATTCAACTCCCACTTATGAGTGAGAACATGCGGTGTTTGGTTTTTTGTTCCTGTCTTAGTTTTCTGAGAATGATGGTTTCCAGCTTCATCCATGTTCCTGCAAAGGACATGAACTCATCCTTTTTATGGCTGCCTGGTATTCCATGGTGTATATGTCCCACATTTTCTTATCCAGTCTATCATTGATGGGCATTTGGGTTAGTTTCAAGTCTTTGCTATTGTAAATAGTGCTGCAATAAACATATGTGTGCATCTGTCTTTATACACGATTTATAATCCTTTGGGTATATTCCCAGTAATGGGATTGCTGGATCAAATGATATTTCTGGCTCTAGTTCCTTGAGGAATCACCACACTGTTTTCCACAATGGTTGAACTAATTTACACTCCCACCAACAGTGTAAAAGCTTTCCTATTTCTGCACATCCTCTCCAGCATCTGTTGTTTCCTGACTTTTTAATGATCAACATTCTAACTGGTATGAGATAGTATCTCATTGTGGTTTTGGTTTGCATTTCTCCAATGATCAGTGATGATGAGCTTTTTTTTCCATATGTTTGTTGGCTGCATAAATGTCTTCTTTTGAAAAGTGTCTGTTCATATTTTTTGCCCCATATTGATGTGGTTGTTTTTTTCTTGTAAATTTGTTTGAGTTCCTTGTAGATTCTGGATATTAGCCCTTTGTCAGATGGATAGATTACAAAAATTTTCTCCCATTCTGGAGGTTGCCTGTTCACTCGATATTAGAATCTTTTACTGTGCAGAACCTCTTTAGTTGAATTAGATCCCATTTGTCGATTTTGGCTTTTGTTGCCATTGCTTTTGATGTTTTAGTCATGAAGTCTTGGGGATATAACCATCAATCCCAAGAAATACAAACTACCACGGAAGAATACTATAAATACCTCTACACAAATAAACTAGAAAATCTAGAAGAAATGGATAAATTCCTGGACATACACCACTCCCAAGACTAAACCAGGAAGAAGTCAAATCCCTGAATAGATCAATAACAAGTTCTGAAATTAAGGCAGTAATTAATAGCCTACCAACCAAAAAAAAAAGTGCAGGACCAGACAGATTCACAGCCGAATTCTACCAGAGGTACAAGGAGGAGCTGGTACCATTCCTTCTGAAAGTATTCCAAAGTATCAGAAAAGAGGAACTCCTCTCTAACTCATTTTATGAGGCCAGCATCATCCTGATACCAAAACCTGGCAGAGACACAACAAAAAAAGAAAACTTCAGGCCAATATCCCTGGTGAAAATCAATCTGAAATCCTTAATAAAATACTGGCATACCGAATCCAGCAGCATATTAAAAAGCTTATCCACCATGATCAGTTTGGCTTCATCCCTGGGATGCAAGGCTGGTTCAACATACGCAAACCAATAAATGTAATCCGCCACATAAACAGAACCAATGACAAAAACCATGTGATCATCTCAATAGATGCAGAAAAAGCCTTTGATAAAATTCAACACCCCTTCATGCTAAAAACTCTCAATAAACTAGATATTGACGAAATGTATCTCGAAATAATAAGAGCTATTTATGACAAACCCACAGCCAATATCATACTGAATGGGCAAAGCTGGAAAGCATTCCCTTTGAAAACCAGCACAAGACAAGGATGCCCTCTCTCACCACTCCTATTCAACATAGTATCAGAAGATCAGGCCAGGGCAATCAGGCAAGAGAAAGAAATAAAGGTATTCAAATAGGAAGAGAGAAAGTCAAATTGCCTCTGTTTGCAGATGACATGATTATATATTTAGACAACCCCATTGTCTCAGCCCAAAATCTCCTTAAACTACAAGCAACTTCAGCAATGTCTCAGGATACAAAATCAATGTGCAAAAATTACAAGCATTTCTATACACCAATAATAGACAGAGAGCCAAATCATGAGTGAACTCCCATTCACAATTGCTACAAAGAGAATAAAATACCTAGGAATCCAACTTACAAGGGATGTGAAGGGCCTCTTCAAAGAGAACTACAAACCACCGCTCAAGGAAATAAGAGAGGACACAAACAAATGAAAAAACATTCCATGCTCATGGATAGGAAGAATCAACACTGTGGAAATACTGCCCAAAGTAATTTATAGACTCAATGCTATCCCCATCAAGCTACCATTGACTTTCTTCACAGAATTAGAAAAAACTACTTTAAATTTCATATGGAACAAAAAAAGAGCCAATATAGCCAAGACAATACTAAGCAAAAATAACAATGCTGAAGGCATCATGCTTCCTGACTTCAAACTATAAAACAAGGCTACAGTAACCAAAACAGTATGGTACTGGTACCAAAACAGATATATTGACCAATGAGACAGAACAGAGGCCTCAGAAATAATGCCACACATCTACAACCATTGGATCTTTGACAAACCTGACAAATACAAGCAATGGGTAAAAGATTCCCTATTTAATAAATGGTATTGGGAAAACCAGCTAGCCATATGCAGTAAATTGAAACTGGACCCCTTCCTTACACCTTGTACAAAAATTAACTCAAGGTGGGTTAAAGACTTAAACGTGAGACCTAAAAGCATAAAAACTCTAGAATGAAACCTAGGCAATACCATTCAAGACATAGGCATGGGCGAAGACTTCATGTCTTTTCATTTTTAAAAGTACATAGGAGCAACATGAAATACTGTAAAGAGACAGCCACATAGACCCTCTAGTTAATAGTCCAGCTGAGCCTTCAGACAACATCCAGCATCAGTTGCCATGTAAGATAATAGCCATTTTTGACTTCCGTGAGAGTCAATCTTTCAACTTTCCAAGTTCTTACTGTGGCAACATGAATGAAGATATATCATTTAACCTCAGGAAATTTCAGTTATTTTAATTACTAAGATGAGTACTCTGGTATTTTCTTTCTTATTGGGACATATATAGCCCATATAGGAAGGGCTAAAGAAAGAATGCATATGATAAACATTCCAAATTTGATGCAATGAAGAAATATTACTTGTCTTCTCATAGCCTAGTCTATTTTTAATATCTTTTGATTACTTTACAACTGCATTTCTCAGTTGAGAAATCAGAGTAGTGAAGTGGGTTAGGTAAATCGTCCATTTGTTTTACAAATAATGATTAAATAGTTATATCAGATATCATGAAAAGCCCTAGGAATACATTAGTGAACTCAAATAACATTATATCTTCCTTTATAAAGTTTACAATTTAGTGGAGAAAATACACTTGTAAACTGAAAAATTTAATATACTATGATAATTAAGGAAATATTAGGCTACCATGTGAATACAGACAAAGCACCCGTAAAAGAAAGCATGACCAGAGAAGCTTCCTAAAAGAATTAATAACTAAAAATTTTCCAAGTGATGAGAAATAATACCATACAAGGTAAACAAAGACAAGAGAGAAAAAAATAGCCAGGCAGTGAGATGATCAAATCAGTTTTGATTGGTCATTTGTATTGATTGTATTTGTACTGATTGCAATAGAGAGATGGATAGTTGAAACATCATTAGAGAAAAAGAGAAAAAATTAGATCTCCAGTCTCAACCCCAAACCTCCTGAACTGTAATACCTGGGGTGGAGTCAGCTGATGTAGTTAGTTTTGTAATCTACTGCTTGGGAAAACATTGGAAATGACCTTTTTTTTTTTTTATTCTTTTACTTCAAGTTCTGGGATACATGTGCTGAATGTGCAGGTTTGTTACATAGGTATACATGTGCCATGGTGGTTTGCTTCTCCTAACAAACCATCATCTAGATTTTAAGCCCCACATGTATTAGGTATTTGTCCTAATGCTGTCCCTCCCCTTTCCCCCAACAGGGGCCCTGACAGGCCCTGGTGTGTGATGTTCCCTTCCCTGTATCCATGTGTTCTCATTGTTCAACTCCCACTTATGAGTGAGAATATGCAGTGATGGGTTTCTGTTCCTATCTTAGTTTGTTGAGAATGATTGTTTCCAGCTTCATCCATGTCCCTGTAAAGAAGGGACATGAACTCATTCTTTTTTATGGCTGCATCGTATTCCATGGCATACATGTGCCACATTTTCTTTATCCGGTCTATCACTGATGGGCATTTGGGTTGGTTCCATGTCTTTGCTATTGTAAATAGTGCTGCAATAAAGATATGTTTTGCATGCGTCTTTATAGTAGAATGATTTATATTCCTTTGGGTATACACCCAGTAATGGGATTGCTGGGTCAAATGGTATTTCTGATTCTAGATCCTTGAGAAATCGCCACACTGGGAAATGACCATTTTCTTTGTTTGTTGGTATAGGTTTGATGAAATGGAGAAATTACCAATCTATTTATAATCATGTACTGCTTTGCTATGTCCAATTACAGTTTTAGAATCTTTAGGGCTTTCTTCGCACTTCTAGGACAATTTCTCCCAAGGAATTTATGACGTTGAAGGCCTATTTAATATTTTCCAGAAAAGAAACTTGTCTTACTGATTTTAAGAAGACAAAAAGTATTTTTTAAAACCAATAAAACACATTTATAATTATTGTAGAGAGGATGTGAAAGATTTTTTTCACTCAGTATAATGCCCTTGAGATCCACCAAAGTTTTTGTGTGCATAATAATTTGTTCCTTTTTATTGCTAAATGGCATTTCATTATATAGATATACCATCCTTTGTTTATCCATTTACCCATTGAGGGATATTTGGGCTCTTTTCATTTTTTGCCTATTACAAATAACGTTTCTATGAACATTTGTAAACAGGTTTTTGTGTGGTCCTGAGTTTTTACCTCTCTAAGATAAATACCCAAGAACATGATCACTGAGTCTTATAGGAAGAATTTAACTTTCTAAGAATTTGCCAACCTATTCCAGAGTAGCTGTACTATCTTACATTCCTGCCAGCATGTATGAGAGACATGGCTGCTTCACATCCTTGTCCATATCTTCGCTTAATGAAGAGGAACATTCCCTGGAAATGGTGGCTCAGCGAATGGCTAATTCTTTCCAGTTCATCAGTCAGATGGTCATTCTACCTCTCACTTAATAAAAAGGTAAGAGCCACTGCTTCTTCTCCAAGTCCGTTTCTGTTCAAATATATTGCCTATATTTCTTAGAAGTACTGAGTGGGAGACCCATACTTTATTGCGTTACGTTAAAAAAACACTAAGGGGGATAAAAATCTATTATTTTGCCTCTAAATAAAAACAAAAGATTTTTTAAGTGATGTGGAAAGACAGAACACACATTCTGAATTGTTCAAAACAATAAAGATGGAATTAAAAACAAAATAAGCCACCTACTGGTGAAAGGCACAGAATTTGTACCGTATAGGTAAAGATGCTGCCCAGCATACCGAGGAAAGCTCCCTCTCTAACAATAGGTAAGTTTGAAAAAAAAAATCACCTCCTCCATTTAATCACGCAGGAAATTATGGCTTGAGCATCAAAGAAAGATTCCCTACTTGGTTAATATTGAGCTTCAGATTCCATGTTAGAAAAACCCATACCAAGTTGTCTTTGCAGAGTCAAGGGTCAATGAGAGTAATTTACAGGCATTTTTAACTGTGAAAAAGTAGAAACAATCTAAATGTAACATAAAAGAAGTGTTACTATGTTGATTGGGAATACACAGATTTATAATTTAATTTGGAAAAGAAATAGCATTTTAAAATAATAAGCCTTCCAATTTAAGCAATAATAGGCCTTGTTGCTCCTATTTTAAAAATTTGAAATTATGTAATATTTGAAAAAATGTAATTATGTTAATTACATATTTATTAAATATAATATATGAATTCTTACTGTAAAACATAAGATCTGTACACATTCAATGAAAGCACCATTGAATCCCATGCTGTTCTAGTCTCTTCCTTAGAGATAAACACTGTTATCCGAATGGAATGTATCATCTCAAAACTCTGCCTATATGTCCACCTATGTATATCTTCATACGTATCAATATTCAGTTTTGTTTTTGATAAGTGGGATTATAGCTTGCACATTGTTTTGTAATTTGACTTTTTAACTTAATACATCTTGAAGAGCATTCCATGGGTGAATGCACAGGCTATATAACACACCGAATTATTTTTAACTGCTTCATATTTTATAACATAGATGCAGCGTGATACTTTTATTTAGGTCACCATTCTCATATTGATACAATTTCTTCCCTTCATTTTTGTTGTTTCTGTTTGTTTATGGCTCTTAACAAATAATAGTACCATTAACAGAGATGGCCCAGAGCTGGATTTAGATTTTTACCCTCCATGAAAGTCTTTGTCTTTTCATTGTTGTAGCCGATATGTTTTATTTTAGTACCTTATCTTGGGTTTTCTATTTATAATGCTTCTTGATATCGTCTGTATTTTGCCAATAAAGATCATGCTTCTTTTATTTTTCCCTAGCAAAAAGTATGCATCCTTTTTTCTAGCAGTTCTATAACCACAAGCTTAAAACTGTATTCTGTAATTATCACTGCAAATAAAATATCTTCATCCCAGTATTATTTATAATGACAAAAATAATTATGACACCTTACATTTTCTGGAATTTGTTATATTAGATAAAACAAGAGCCTTTATTTTTATAGTTTATTAGGGAAAAGAGAAAATATCACCTCTTAATCACATTATCAGAGCAGACTTGGATTCCAAATAGGTTTGGAATTTTTTAAATTCCAAATTTTTTAAATAAGGGATTTTTTTAAGTTACATATAATCTTTGAGGACTATAAAAGCAGATGTGTTTTAAACATGAGCTCTGGCAAAGACTTCCAGTGGTAACACTGGGCTCAGTAAAGGAAATCTCATTAGAAACCTGCAAGTTGTGTGTGTGTGTGTGTGTGTGTGTGTGTGTGTGTGTGTGTGTGTGTGTGTGTGATTTTTGAAAGGTCTAAATAGAAACCTGCAAGTTGTGTGTGTATGTGTGTGTAGGGGGGTGATTTTTAAAGGTCTAAATTCAAATCAATACCTACTTGGTAAGAATATTTTTACTGCCTGGGAAAAATAATTAATTGAAACAGTAGCTAGGCCAAAAGAGGGCAGGGGGAGATAAAATGCTACTTTTGAGTGGCAAGATTGAAAAATAAATTATAAACTGCTTTATGATTGGAGGAACTAATGAATAATAAACAAATACTAAAGAATAGGTTTTCTCAGGTATCGAAAACACTGCTAATTCATATTTTGATTTCCTGGATTCAAATGAGAAGTGAGACGGTGGCTGAGACTTGAAACTTGAAAAGTGAGAAGAGATTTTAGGTCAATATCTGTGATGGGAAGATTCTCAGCAACACAGGGCCAAGCCTAGGATGCCAGTCCTATGTTGGAATTGGGTAATGAAATTTCAGAAGCGATATCTATGTGCATTCTAGATTTTCCTTTTTGTGTTGTTGTTCATTTATGATACTACCACATCCTTAGTAAGGGAAATAAAGAAATTGATTATATCCCAGTTTTGAAATAAATCAAACCACAAAAATCTGGGGTGGTATGTAGATGTGGTATAGAGATGGCATAAGATGTGTAGAGAAACAGGAGTTATAGTTCACAGGGAAAAATATAATAAAACAGATCCTTCAGATATTAAGGTGTATTTAGGAGAGCATTGTCTTTTCTTACAAGCTATTTGGATTAGGTCTCCAACAATAATTATTTGAGCTTTAAATGGAAGGGTAGCCTTAGTGCTCAGAGGCCTTTGGAGTTACTGAGTATCTTCAGGCTGGCTGAATTGCAGTTTTAAAAATTCTTTTAGAAAATCTATAGATAGTTTTCTGAGTCCTATACGTAGCAGTATATGTTTATGTTGACTTCACATACTAATCTCAACTTGACTGGGTGTAAGAATCTTGGACCATGGCCTATCTATCCCCTCAAAACTATCTATACATTTTCCTCTTGTTTTCCTGCATTTATTATTGAAGATAAAAAATCTGAATCTAATTGGATTTTGCTTCCATTAAATATAATCTGTTTTCCTCTGATTTGATGCTTATGTAATTCTTTATTCCTGAGATATAAAATATCACCAGTTTATTTCAGATGCTAATCTATTTTACTAACTCTTCCTATAATTTGACACATTTAAAAAAATAATGTAGGGTTTTTTTCTTCTGTTTAGAATATTTTAGATTATTGTTAGAGTCTAAGTGTTCTGGTCTCTTTTGAATAAATACATCATAAATATACCAGGTTTCTATTCTCTTTCCTCTGTATCAGTTTTCCTCTCTCTTACTGTTTTAAACTTGCATCATTTTATTTCTTTGCATCTGCAGATAGCACGTTGAGTTTGTTCACATTATTGATTTGTATTGTCTGGCTTGTAGATTTTCTTTAACAATTTTAAGGTAGTTGCTGATTATGTACGTTACATAATTTTAGCTCCTCAAAGTATTTTCAAAATATTTTAGTTCCATTTTAAAATTATATCCAATATATCTGTTTTCATCTCAGTCTTGTATAAATGAACATATAAGAGATAACAAATGACAGAAAGCCCTACTCAGTTTCAAATAAAGATTCATTGACTTATTTACTCTTCCATTCAATGGGTATTTATTGGTCTTATTCAAAGATTCAACAACGTCATCAAGGGCCTGGTTTGTTTCCCGCCCTTCAATTTGCTTCATACTGTCACCTTCATTCAAAGGTTAACCATTAATATGGTTTCAATATTATCAATATTCCTATATTACATGTTCAGGGAGAGAAAAGTTGAATCTCTTTTAGAAACTTCCAGAAAGCAAAGGAACATTTTTCCTTGTGGCTCGTAGCAAACATTATCATCAATCTTACTGTCCCAAATCAGATTACATGGTCCGCCATCTAAGGCTAGATATGTAATTTGTAGGGCTAAATGCAAAATGAAAATGAAAAGCCTTTTTGCTTCAGATTTACTATTTAATGTCATTCTAAGCAAACAAAAATTTAAAAAATTAAATTGGTAACAAGTGTTTACCATTCATGTTCATATTGTGTAATGCCAGCTTTAAATACAAATACAAGGACACTTAACTAGTGCAACATTACTGAAACTGCACAGTTCATAGCTAGTACTTGTATGTATGTTTCATTCTTACCATTACAGTCAAAACCTGCATAAAACCAAGTCAAATGTTTTTATTTTACGTTTTGTTGTGCTTGCATTCCACCGACATTCTCTATCTTTGGCTTACTCATAAAGGTGGGCTGAAAGGAAAAGGAGATATGGGTTATCCTGTCTTTCCCTTTCTATGCCATCATTTTCATTAAAAGTGGTTGGTTAATACAGACAAGTTACATAAGTAAGAAAGAAAATGATAGGATTCTTTGATTATGCTTTTTTTTTACTGTAAATTTTAGAAATGTTTATTTTAGAAACACACAGAGCTAAAATGCATATTTCAGTCCAACAACCTAGAGAGAAAACATAGGGAGCTACATGTTTTTGTTTAGTCTTGTTTTTTCCTCAAAATCCATCCCTAAGAGTCAGGAGCTACTTCTTAAAACACTGCCTTCTTTCATTTGACCCAAATTCCGCTTCTGAGGGAAAGCTCAGCTTCTCAGAGCTGCCAGTGCCCTCACTCAGTCATAGATGCAAAACACTTTGTACTAACTTTGAGTCTTGCTAAACTCTCATGTGATATGGGACCACTGGAATTCTGTATATAGTTCATGAGACACTGGAAATGCTATGTGTGACCATGCAGCAAGGAATGGCAATGAACACACATATGGCACATACCGCTACTGCTCACTCATGTATTATATTGTCTCACTGAACTTCACCTACGAATTACAAATTCCAAGATAAAATAATTATGGTTCTTCAAGATGGAACAACAAAGCGTTAAACCAAGTGCAAGGCCTTTCTGAAACCAAATGGCTATTCACAGCACCCTCCTTAGTTTTACTACTCACCATACTCTGTGCTTTCTCCTTCAGGTAACCCATGTGTGGATATTGAGCAAGACTTTTGATGTGCTACTGATACATAACAGCAACAAACAAACAAACAAACAAAACCTATACAGTGTGCTCTCCTTCTGCTTCTTTGCCCGCTCTCACTTTTAATTCTACCTTTATGCATTATATAATGCTGGAGGTCTGCAAGTGAGTAGCCCTTTGCTGTCTTTTTGATGCAGATAGCTGCTAAGTGACCTCAGGTAGGTTTATTGCTGGTTTCATAAGAGCATATTTGCAGGGGCAGAGAAGAATCCAGGTGAAATTTGCATGTTACCATTGTCCCCAATTATTGCTTCTCCTAATCGATGGATTTTATTTTATTTTTCCCAAGGCAGCCCTCACTCTTAGCCTAATGAATTAGATAACTTGTAGAAAGTGAAGATATGAAAGGTTCTCAATAATCACATTGTAACTAGACCCATGTGTGTTAGATTGTTAGATTTGAAATGACTTTTTTTTTTTTTTGAGAAGGAGTCTTGCTCTGTCACCCAGGCTGGCATGCAGTGGTGCGATCGCAGCTCACTGCAACATCTGCCTCCTGGGTTCAAGCGATTCTCCTGCCTCAGCCTTCTGAGTAGCTGGGACCACAGACATATGCCACCATGCTCTGCTAGTTTTTTGTATTTTTAGTAGAGACGGGGTTTCACTGTGTTAGCCAGGCTGGTCTGGATCTCCTAACCTCATGAACCACCCGCCTCGGCCTACCAAAGTGTTGGGATTACATTGAAATATTTTTTTAATTATCTGTGTTGAAGATGGCACTCTTTCCTATTCGAACTCTGTAATATATTTTCTTCTACTTTAATATTCTGTGGGGCCAGGCTTGGTGGCTCATGCCTGTAATCCCAGCTACTTGGGAGGCTGAGGCAGAAGAATCACTTGAACCCAAGAGGCAGAGGTTGCAGCAGTGAGCCGAGATGGTACCATTGCACTCCAGCCTGGGTGACAGAGTGAGAGACTCCATTTCAAAAAAAAAGAAAAGAAAAGAAAAGAAAAAAGAAAAAGATTCTATAGATAATTTCAATGGAAAAGGAAGGATCAATTATGTGACTTTATCACTATCGTCCCTGAAGTATTCTCACTTGTTTAGAGAAAAAAATAAGTCTAAGATGAAATGAAATGCATTCATTTTTGTAAATAATCTTAAATATCTTTGGGAAGTAAAGAAAGGAAAATAATGAATACACCTTATGATATGAGAAAAAGCTTATTTACCAATTTTTACTATAAGCAGAATGTGACTAATTCAACAAGAAAGTCAACAAATGTTATTAGCATTTAAATTTAACTCATTTTGCTTACTCTCCATTTCAACCTCTAATTTGCAAAAAAAAATCATGTGTGGGCCTAGGGAAAGTATCAAAATACTTTAAAGATAAACTTGTAGGTATATCTGAAGTAAAACTCTTGACAGTTTAGCATGATGAAATTTTCTGGAAAATGGAACAGCATTAAAAAGACAAACAATCAAGAAACTATAGAGTGTGTTTTAGTAGCCATATGGTTTGGCTGCATCCCCACCCAAATTTCCTCTTGAATTATAGCTCCCATGATTCCCACATCATGGGAGAAACCCAGTGGGAGGCACTTGAATCATGGGGGCGGATCTTTCCCGTGCTGTTCTCGTGATACTGAATGAGTCTCACAAGATCTGATGGTTTTTTAAAGGGGAGTTCCCCTGCACATGCTCTGTTTGCCGGCTGCCATGAAAGATGTCACTTTTCTCCTCCTTTGTCTTCTGCCATGATTGTGAGACCTCTCCAACCACGTGGAATTGTAAGTCAATTAAATCTCTTGACTTTATAAATTACCCAGTCTTGAGTGTGTCTTTATTAACGGCATGAGAAGGGACTAATACGAAAAAAAAAAAAAAAAAGTCTGACTGGAACTAGGTTTAGTGGAGTTGAAGATGGAAGGGAAGATCATATTCATGACTCAATATCTTGCTTAAAAGTTTGGACTTCATTGGGCAGGTTGTAAGCAGCCTCTGAATTTTTTTTTTTATTTCAAATGGCACAAGTCTATGCTACAAATGTGCCTATGAATGCACTGTTCTCCCTTTTTCCTTGCGCATTTACTGATTCTCACTCTTGACCCCTTTTAACCAAATCCTATCCAACAATTTTTTTGTGTGTGAGTTAATGAAGTGGCTTAATGGTCATAGTGAGAAAAAAAGTATTTTTATATAATGCCTAGAATGTTTCAAATGAAATCCATCCATAAATAAAAAATCCATCCATACATAAAAATAGATATGTAGATATAACACGTATGGCAATCTGAATGTCTAAGATGTCCAGTAAGCAAAATGCACTCTAGTGCAAAGAAAACAAAGTGTTAACAAGAGTAATTAGAATTGGATGAATATAGAGAGTGTCTAAGACTGTGGTCATGCACTAGGGAGCAGTCATGCATGATGGTAGAAGAGTTTTATAATGAAGTTAAAACATATTTAAGATAAAGATTAGAAGTGTGAAAGCTAACAGGACATTTTAAAAATCAAAATAAGAGTGATAAAATTGACAATGTTAAAGTTATAGCACAATTGAATTATGTTCCAGAGTTCAATACACATAATAGAATAAAAAGTTTGTAACTAAATAGAAGAAATTAGAAAAGTGGTTTCAATCTAGAGATAAATAGTTTTTTAAGAAATTGAAAAGATTTAAGTAGGACTAGTTAATTTTAGTCAAATGAGTTCTAGAAATCTGCTTGAAGTTTAAATATTTATAAACATAAATATACATACAGAGAAGAGTGATGAAAGAGAATAAAACATAAAGTGCAATTAATGCGTCGTAGTTTTTTCATTATTTTTCAATTTTAAGTAGAAAGTAAGCCAACAAGATAACCAATCTATGAGAATATAAAATGAATGTGACTGCTTTGAATATAGTCAACTGAGAGACTCTACAGTTAATCCAGTTATGTTGCCAGTGTTTTGTTTTGTTTTTAAATAAAGATCTCCTCTTTCCTAGGATAGCTGATTAGTATCATACTACTTCCTTTGAGATTGAGTTTGGATTTGACAAACAGCAAAACCACCTAGAGCAAAGGCAGCTGAAGGCAAGGAGCCAATGTGTCATTGGAAATCATCTAGCCAACTTCCATTTGAAGAATGGAAGGAACTCTAGAGTTTAATGTTTAGTTAAGACACTTTACAAGCAAGAAATAGAAGCAGAGCATAAATTAATTTTAACACTCAGAGAATTTATTGATTTATTGGAAAGAAACTGAAATACATTGAAAGCTCAAAAAATAGCAGTCAAAACCAGGTCAACTTTGGGGACTTCTGGGATTTATAGTGGGGTCTCTATGCTAGGAACCTTCACTTTTTGAGTTTTTCCAAGTGGTGCAGACATGGACATGGCAGATTTGCGGTGGTGATATTATAGCTTCAATAATAGGGAAGGAAAAAGGCACTCTTCCCTATTGGCTCTAGTAGGAAAATTAGCAGGGAAAGACACTAATTGGGTTTGCTTGGATCAATGTCCGTTTTGAAAATGTTTGGGTGTGGGAATGAGCTCTTTAGATTATTTCAATTCATTGTGTGCTTACCCAATAAGCAGAGAAGTTAGCTCTGTTACCAGAAGAGGGAAAAGAAGTTTGACAACCCAAAAACAATAGCCACCACAATCATGTATGCCAAACACATACCCACAAGACATATCAAAGGTGGTTGGAAATGTTTGGATATCTTAACAGCATGTCCAAAACTAAGCTCAAAATTTTTTTCTCTCCTCTTTTCACACAAGGTGCCACTTTCCTCTATATTCTATATAGTGACTTTTCAATTCAACAAACGAAGCCTTAGCAAGTTATTTAATCTTTGTGCTTCAATTTTTCTCTTTTCAAAACAGGAATAATTCCCCATTAATAATGGTTTCCCCATTAACAGTGTTATAGTGGATTGAGGTCAATGAGTGAAAAGCATCTAATTGATGCCTGTATAGAACAGGAATTAACTGAAATTTAATTCCCTTCTACTCCTTTCCCCACTTAAAAACTCAATCCTTTTTAATCTACACTTTCTAGCTTGCCTACACTTTCTTTACTCTCTTGAATTTATTTGGAACTCCTTGCAGTTCCCCTAAATGCAGCATGTTTCCATTACATTGTTTTTTTTTTAATGTTTTTCGTATTTATTTATTTATTTTTTTGGAAACAGAGTTTTGCTCTTGTCACCTAGGCTGGAGTGCAGTGGTGTAATCTTGGCTCACTGCAACCTCCACCTCCCGGGTTCAAGCGATTCTCCTGCCTCAGCCTCTCGAGTAACTGGGATTACAGGTGCCCGATACCACGCCCAACTAATTTTTATATTTTTAGGAGAGATGTGGTTTTGCCATGTTGGCCAGGCTGGTCTCGAACTCCTGACCTCAGGTGATCTGCCCACCTTGGCCTCCCAAAGTGCTGGGAGTACAGGTGTGAGCCACCATGCCCAGTCAAGATTTAATGTTTCTAATTCTCCGATTTCCTTAGTTGTCTGTCCCCAGCAGCCTATCTCTGACACCACTTTTTTTTTTATTATTATACTTTAAGTTCTAGGGTACATGTGCACAATGTGCAGGTTTGTTACATATGTATACGTGTGCCATGTTGGTGTGCTGCACCCACCAACTCGTCATTTACATTAGGTATATCTCCCAATGCCATCCCTCCCCCCTCCTCCTACCCCACGACAGGCCCCGGTGTGTGATGTTCCCCTTCCTGTGTCCAAGTGTTCTCATTGTTCAATTCCCACCTATGAGTGAGAACATGCGATGTTTGTTTTTTCCCCTGCGATAGTTTGCTGAGAATGATGGTTTCCATCTTATCCATGTCCCTACAAAGGACATGAACTCAACCTTTTTTATGGCTGCATAGTATTCCATGGTGTATATGTGCCACATTTTCTTTTTCTTTTCTTTTTTTTTTTTTTTTTTGAGACGGTGTCACACTGTGTCTCCCAGGCTGGAGTGCAGTGGCACGATCTCGGCTCACTACAAGCTCCGCCTCCTGGGTTCACGCCATTCTCCTGCCTCAACCTCCTGAGTAGCTGGGACTACAGGTGCCTGCCACCACGCCTGGCTAATTTTTTTATTTTTTTTTAATTTTTAGTACAGACAGGGTTTCACCGTGTTAGCCAGGATGGTCTCGATCTCCTGACCTCATGATCCACCCACCTTGGCCTCCCAAAGTGCTGGGATTACAGGCGTGAGCCACCACACCTGGCCTGTGTGCCACATTTTCTTAACCCAGTCTATCATTGATGGACATTTGGGTGTTTCCATTTCTTTGTAGCTGGCATCTCCTCTGCCTGGAATGTCCTCCCTGCCAGACTTCCCTATCCCTTCTTTAATCCTTATCCATTTGGCAAACTTGTATTGAACAGAGCTCAAATACCATAATCTTTGTGAAGCACTCTCTGACTCACTCAGTAAGTCAGAGTTAAACCTTTGTGCTCTCTATTCCCATAGTATCATCTGCATAGTATTAATATTGACTTATTATTGTATGCGTCCTTACTGTTTATCACTTAGCCTCCAACATTAAACTGTGGGCTTCCTGAGGGACAACATTTTATAGCAAGTGTTGCATCCCACGGTAGGAGTACCAAGATATTTTGCAGTGTGGGTCACAACACTTGGCATATAGTTACTACCCAATAAATATTTAATGAATGCTTGAAATTTGTATATCTGTCATTTATTGTCTGGATTTAAGTAGAAAATGGTATGTTCATTTTTAAAAATATATGTACTATGTTAAAAATCAGTTAATTTTCCTTCTACTAAAGTGTTTAAAGGTACTAATTCTATCATTTGTTGGATTTGCTCTTCTATCAACTTGTTATCTATAGCATCATCTAACTCATTGATATAGACATATACCATTAATAAAGAAGGCCCATCTTGAGCCCAACATGCCATAGGAGATGCTTGTTTCTAATTATGAATCTACTAACTTCATTATTCTTTTATGCAAATTTATTCATTCTTTTATCAAGGTTGGTATGACAAAAACTGCCCAACACCTTGCTGAAATGCAAGTTTGATCAATTAAGCTAGTAACCTTATCAGGAAAGGAAATGAGATTTGTTTGATATAATTTGTTCTAAGTTAATCTTCTCTGACTCCTAGTACATAGTTGTTTTGAAGGTATCTGTTTAATAATACAATCTGGATCCGATCAATTATGAATATCAAATTCATGGTCCATATTCTGTAACACCACCTTCGCTATTGAAAAAAATATTGTAGTATTGCCCGGCCTCAGTCTTTTGGCGCTTCCCAATTTTCAGTGGGATTCAAAGAATCCCAACAGTTGCTCAGCAATTTTTCTGCAAAGTGTTTTCACTATACTAAATTGCAAAAAGCTTCTGTCGCTGGTAACTACAAAAGATAATTCTTATAATATTTTGAGATATGTTTCCTCTGTTGAGTGATGTTGCCTTATCTCCAGAGTAATCAGATGGTCTCCCAGGGTGAGCACTTTGAAAGACAATATTCATCTGAAATCTAAGTTGTTGCATTTATATTTTTAAGAAGGTAATCACTGTATGTCTGCATTTAAGAGTTAAATTTAGTATCCATTTTCTCAGAGCTGAAGAGTACCTTAAAAAATCTACTATGTAATTTTATGTATCAAGAATTATATTCAGAGATAAAGTAGATTATTGAGCATGTACTCATTAATATTCATCTAGGATTAGATGCCTGATCTCCTAATTCCCACATATATTAGAGTTATACATATGAAATCCATGTATGACTTTAGAGAAGCTTTGAACAATCTATGCTGTGTGGAAAATTCTGTTTCCACAAACAATACATTTCTTATTGTTGAGTGATTTACAGCTTTCATTATATTCTCAAAGGAGTTCATGAACCAAAACTGTTAAGAACTATTAAACTAGATCAGACTGGTGGCTATAGTTTCAAAGATTAAACGGAATACTGAAGTATAAAATTAATTTAAATATGAGTCTTACAAATGTATTCTTCTTCTTATAAGCTACAGAGAGAAACAATATTAAAAAAATTTAAGTTTTCACCATATTAGCATTAGGTCATACTCTTAAAATCTTATGCATTCATCAGAATTTCTCCTGAATATAATGATAGCCTAATTATCACTAGAGTGTAAGTTGGTTTATGAGGATTTGCATATTTGTTTTGTAAATGTTTCATGGGAAAAATTATTAATTAGCATCTAATTAATATTTGTGTTGCTGAGAACATATTTTTTAAACTTTAGAAACAAGAAAATAGAGAATAGTTAATTATCCATCTCTGATCTCCTTTAAAATTTCTCATTGCTAAACTCAACAGCACAAAGGAGAGATTAATAAAAATAAATCTGAAGTAACTTAATCGCACTCTTTTCATTTTGCCCAATTACTGAGATTCTCTCTGTCTTTATCCATTCAAAAGCGTTATTAAATAAATATTTTGTAAGCATTAATAATCTTAGAAAAGATACTAATTGTTAATACTTGAGAATTACACTGAAGAATTTCCCCAAAATGTTGAAATGATAAAGATGTAATTGAAACTATAAAATCAACACCTAGGTGAAATACGACAAGCCCCAAAAGCACTGAGTTAAGAGAATATAAGGAAAAATAATTATTTCTTTTAATCAGGTGATCTGGTCAGTTAGAAAATTGTAAGTGTATTTAACAGGCAGCTATCAGTATTAAGGCTGTGGTTCACACAAGAGTATAAAAGTATACAGCTAAAGAGAAAGAAATGAAGCTCTCTAAAGAAGATAAACAGTGGAGTACACACACAAAAGGGATCAGATAAAGAACTTTGCCATCACACAATTTACGGTCTCCAGAGGAGAGTCTTGGCCAAAGGGTTATTTCCATTCAGTGGCTACATGAGCAACGTTCCTCTGGCTATCCTCACTAACGACTTTGGGGAAGGTCTTCTAAATTTCTTCTGTTTGTAATTTGGCTTTCCAGATAGTTGTCCCCATTAGAAGAGAAGATGCTAATTATGTTGATCTGAATACTCTGGGCTTTGTGACAGATGAAATTTCTCATGGTGAAGTAGTAGCACTTTGGCATTCTGGAGTCAATGTCAATCTCAAGACTTGGGCCCATTTTAGTCAGTCTCTGGTCACCTCTGGAATCTAACAAGAGCAAGTCTTAGTCACAGTCCCATTAAGGGTCTATCAGCTTCCCCAGCGTCTTAATCCAGAGCATCTGACATCGTAACATGCACACAAACCATCTGGCAACTCTGTGAACATGCTGATTCAGATTCAGTAAGTCTATTATAAGGCCTCAGTTATTGCACTTCTAACAAGCTTCCAGGTGAGACACTTGCTGCTAAACTGTAGGCCACATTTTGAATAACCAGTGCCTGAAAGTAACCACCTGAACAAAGTCCTAAATACTACATATTTTAGAAATCACCTCCTACCTATCAAACTGGAATCAAAAAGGTTGGGGGCTGTAGTTTTAAATAATACCCAGGTGATTCTAATGAACCACCGGTTTCAGGACCCACGGTCTTAATTGACTTTTTAAACAAACTTTCTCTTTCAAATTTCTACAAAAGTAACCAGAAAACTGAATGCATTATACCATACCTTATTTAAACCCTTGAGATACTATTCCGGACTCTTTTTATAAGAGTTGTGCATATGAACTCTCTATTCCCATACTATTCACATGGTATCATGTGCATGCTATTAATATGACTCACTATTTTGCGCATTCTTACTGTTTATCACTTCGCCTCCAACATTGAACTGTAGGCTTCCTGAGGGACAAAATTTCATAGCAAGTGTTGTATCCCATGGTGAGAGTATATATATCAAACAAATTATAATTGATAAAATTTAGCATATTATATAAAACAAATCTCATTTCCTTTCCTGATAAGGTTACTGGGTTAATTGATCAAACTTTCATCAAGGTGTTGGGCACTTTCTACCATACCAACCTTGATGAAAGAATGAATAAATTTGCATAAAATAATGATGAATTTAGTAGATTCATAATTAAAAACAAGCGTCTCCTATGGCATGTTGGGCTCAAGTTGGACCTTCTTTATTAATGACATATGTATATGTCAGTGAGTTAGATGATACTACAGATAACAATAAGAATGCTGTTACGACTCTTAATGAGAAACATGTTGGTGTCTACTGAAAATAATGTTGCTTTTATTTCCACCCTATGGTTTGCTATTTATTTTTACAGTTCATTGGTAGTGTTAGGCACTGTGGTATGGAGAGACAGAAAAAAAAATTTTTTAAATGACAACTATTTAATATAACATAAATGAATAGTATATTGAAGAGAACATTGGATATAGTATTATAATGTAAATTATGTATTACCAATGTTTATTAGTTTGGAATCTCTATGCCAGGGATAAAAATGGGTGGCCTTTGGGTCCAAATTGAAACTACAAATATGTTTTGTTTGGCTTAAATATTGTGGTTGCCATATTGTCTCACCAGCTGTTTTGACTTGAATGCATTTAGTCAGAGCATTTACCCACAGACTCTACTAAAGTCTCTTATTTTATACCAGTATTATATTACTGGCTATCTCATAGGCATTTGAGATTTTATTCCATATATATTTCTATTTCTTTTCTTCTGCAAACAAATACTACGTTTTCATATCATATTAGTAGGGGCTGAGAGGTAATTTGTAGCAATGAATACATAAAGAAGAGAAAGAAGGTAAATATAATTTTTACAGGTTAAATAAAAATATATAGTTTAATAGTTTTAAAGAAAATTTTTATTTGAGGATCTAAATTAAAATAAACTACATGAATTACACTTGAAAAATAAATGATTAAGCTTCAGAGTCCTTGATAATTTTTACTGATTCTATATTCTTTTAAGTTTCAAGTAACATTTCCTATCTACTCAAACACATGTATCAAAAATCAATACTGAAACATGGCAATGCCTCATTTCTTCTGAAAACTCGGTTTTGCAAAATATATTATTTTTTTCAGTGGCAATATATGAACTTTTAAGTAGCCATGTTTGATGAACCAACCTGGAAATAATCACTTATTCATGCTTGAACTTTCTCCTATCCAACCTAATCTAGAAAACTATATATATTAAGATCACAATGCTTCCTTTTTGCTCAATATAAACATCAATTAGACCTTATGTACATGTACAAAAATCATTGTGTCATAAAGTCAGTCTTTGGTTTTTCATAGGCCAGGTAAAAAGGCAAATTCTGATACTAATTGTTCCAAGCCGTATGTGTTCTTTCAGAATAGCTACACTTGTCATTTTTTGAACTTGTCATTTTCAAGGCAACTTGATGCATTAAAAATAAGATTTTGGTGAAATTATAGTTTTTATTTGGTGTTTACAGCTCAGACAAGGACTTTTTAAGCTTATTATTATTGTTATTGTTAATGAAACAGGTGTCACTTCAAGAAGCTTTTGAAAATGGCATATAAACTTTGTTTAGTTTATGATGAAATGATAGTTATAACAACTCATACAACCTTCTACTGACAAGAAAATTGTGCACAAAAATTCCCAAACTACAATGTCAGCTTCCTAAAAATGTTTTGTACTTAAACCTGAAATATTGAGAGAAATGTTGCTTATAACATATGCAGAATAAAAGCATTCTTAATTTTTAAAATGACAAGACTTTTTAGTTAAACCATGTCACATTTATGACAAGAGAAAAACTACTTATTTTGGCAGCTTGTGACTTAATGAAGCATTTAAGTATCAATACAAGGCTTCATTAAATGGAAACATATGGCAAACCATATCATTATTTAGTTATTCAAATGTTGAAGAACTGTTAGAGTTTAACAATGTAAATAATACCTAGTAAATGTATCACTTCATTGCTAAGCTTCAGAAAATATTTTAATAGATCATTATATATCTTGCCACTATATTTACAACTACAATAAAAGTTAATGTTAGTGGTCATCATATCTCATTCAAAAAATTAACATATGGCCTGTAATCCCAGCACTTCGGGAGGCCAAGGCAGGCGGATCACGAGGTCAGGAGATCGAGACCATCTTGGCTTACACGGTGAAACCCCGTCTCTACTAAAAATAGGAAAAAGTAGCCAGGCGCGGTGGCGGGCGCCTGTAATCCCAGCTACTCAGGAGCCTGAGGCAGGAGAATGGCATGAACCCGGGAGGCGGAGCTTGCAGTGCGCTGATGTAGCTAGCGCCACTGCAGTCCGGCCTGGGCGAAAGAGCGAGACTCCGTCTCAAAAAATAATAATAATAATAAAATAATAATAATAATAATATATGAACAACAGATTTAAAAAGATAACGTCTTTGCAGAAAGTAGGTTTTTCTGGACTTTCTGTAATTGGAATAAATTAAACACTGTGATCAAATTTATCATTGGTAAAATTATGTCTTTTAGATTTAATAGAAAAATCTTCACATTTCTAGACTGTTTTAAATGAATTTTCATAAAGAAATAACAATTTTCATAAAGAAATAAATGAATTTCTTTTTCATAAAGAAAAAATAAAATAATTTCTAATACAATATCAGAGAAGATATGTTTTATATTTTCAAACTAAGATCACCTACTCTATCTCTATTTACTTGTCAAATGACAATTATAAATCATATATTGTGGTTCTTCAAAGAGAAAAACAGGTAGTCCAAATCAGAGCAATAAATAACTGGGTTGTTTGAGAACATTTGAACAGCTCTGATAACTGTGCTCTATTCCAGTTTTTTCACTCTCTTGGGCACCACAGTTTCCAAGGCTTAATTTTTAAAAATTTCCTTAAATGTTTCGTTTTGCCCACAGTAAACTCTTTAGATAGATTCCGAAATATCTATAAGTGACAGCTTTTTACATACACGATATCAAAATGTCAACAAAAGTTCTTCATTATTCCACAAACACTTATTAAATCTTAATGAAGGAATGCTATATGATACAGTCATTAATATAGCTGAGTTGCTTTTAGATAATTTATATGAAAAATGGAAGCAAACTTGGATGGAGTCCGGAGGCAAATGATTATGCTCTACACAGTGTCATTGAAAAGAGAACAATTTTATTTCATATTGAATATTTAAGTGCCTTAAAAAATAACTGTAAGTAATTCAAGGAAAGAATTAAACAATGGATAACAGGAGAGGAAAAATAAAAATTAAAAGTATAATGAAATGAAAAATCATATTTCCAGCTAAGAATTGAAATGAGAATAAAAGCATTGATGTTTAAAATGAGATACAGGATAGCTGCTCTTTCCAGTGAAAGATGCATGATAGCATTGGAGTATCACGCTGGGACGAGAGGTGATTGAGAATGGCACGAAATACAGCCAACAACAGTCCATGATCACTAATATTGAGTGGTTTCAGAGCCTGTACACCCATTTTCATTTTGCAGTACAAATATCTTAAAATATGTATAGAATGAAATAGCTGTAATGGAGAAACAAATATCAAATTCAACAGTTGCTTGGGAATAATCATCCTTTTTTAGATTTTTGGCTAAATCAATATGTAGAAAATTTAAATGTATACAATTGCCTTCCTGAAGAGTGATTGATAGACATAAAGAGATGTTTGAGGGGCTGAACTGTTTGCCTGACTAGCAACAAAGCACAGCACAGTGACTAAGGGTATGGGTTTGGAATGTAGATTGGAAAGCTCAAGCCTTGATCACTCAGTAGATGTGCTGCTTCAAACATTTTCCCTAATATTTCAACTGCATAGTTTTCCCATCTAAGTATGGAGATGATGATAATGGTCTCCACCTCACAGGTTTGTTTAATATATGTAAGAATAATTAACATATTCAAAGCATTTAGTGGATAACTACTCAAAATTTCTCTGGAGACATTTGCCTTCAAATGGGGCCTTATATGATTTAGAAACCATGAAGCTTAAAAAAAAAAAAAAGAAAGAAAAGAAAAGAAAGAAAATAAGGCTAGTAGTGCCTTGGCCAATTTAGCAGAAGAAAATAAAAATGCAAAACTCCAGATGGACATTCTCACAACTCAGCCTGGAAGGAAGTCTCACACATAAAGGAAGAAACAAACAGAAAATAATCCATCCTGAAAAAGAAACAATGTCAAGCATACACACACCAAATGGGACTAGAGACCAATAACTTCATATGCTGGAGCAATCTGATGAAGATTTTAAAATAAGATTTTTTGCAATTATGAAAGATTTTAAAAAGAAAAACCTTAATAAAAGAACAAGATGATGAAAAAAGAACAAGATCATCTGAAAAAGAAAAAAAAATCACTTTGAGAAATGAGAAATACAGCAATCAAAATGTAAATTGTAAAGGATGTGTCATGGAAAATATTGGACACAGCTGAAGGGCTAATTAGCAAATTGGAAAATGTCTCTGAAGAAATTAATCAAACAACATAGATACATGATTTATAGAAATTATCAAAGAAGTTAAGTGACATGAGTGATAAAGGAAAAGATATATAGATATATGAAGTTTTAGAATACAATACAGAGTTAGGGAGAAATAATGAAAAGACAATGTCTTAAGAATTTTGCAGATGTGATAGATGACAAGTATTCTCAGACTCAGGAAGAACAAAAAGTCTCCAGTAGATAGATTAACACATATTTAGACTTCCTAAGTTAAAAAATAGAGGTAAGATCTTAATATCAAAGAGAAAGTACAAATATAAAGGACTGATTTTGAAAGCAATCAGATTTAGAAGCCAGACTGCTTACAAAAGAAAAATCATCAAACAATAGACCTCCAAATTTTAAAAATAGGGTAAAAGATCTATGCAAAACAGCCAAATGCTTAATTGTTAAGAGAGCAGCAATGAGTACAACTTAAACATATGCCCCAATAGATCCTTGCTGTATGAATATGTAAACAATAATTCAAGAGGGAACGTGAATCCGGAAGTACAGCTAGGAATGTGGAAATCAAGAGTAAAGAATTTACTGTGCGGTTAAGTCTAAAAGAGCATGAACTTTATGAAATAATAATAATACTACTAATTTCCAACTTTGGCGGGCATGAAACAAAGTAGAATTAAAATGTAGGGCAACAAAACTTACAGAAAATGAGAGAAATGATTGCAGATAAAATGTTCTAAGTTTATATTATTCTTGGGATAAGGCTACAGATAGTAATGAATTTCAGACTTGTTGAGTCAAGAACTTTGTAAAAGTTAAAATTATCCACTAAAAAAAAAAGCAAAATGTAGAGCTTCCAAACTTCACAGAGAAAGAGAGAATTTATGAAACATAATTAATTTGGTATAAGGTAAGCCAAAAGAAAAAATAATGCAAAAATACAGTACATAAGGGAAATATCTTTCTAACTTAAAGGAAGCAATGTTTCCTCAGCACAGAGATAACAGTGATCATAAAAGGAAAATAGACCTTATTTGGAAATAATGTCATGAGAGATGTAACTAATTAAGATGAGGTCATACTGAAAGAGGATAGATAGACCCCTAATCCTTTGTGACCCATGTCCTTAAGATGACAATTATGAGAAGCAACAAACAAACCGAGAGAATGGCATGTGAAGACGGAAGCAGAGATTGTTGTGATACCTCTGTAAGCCAAAGAATGCCAAGCAATGCTGGCAGTCACCAGAAAGTAGAAGAGAGGCGTGGAGCAGATTCTCCCTCAGATAGATCCCTCAGAAAAAAGGAACCTTGCCAACACCTTGATTTGCAGCTTTTTGCCTCCAGACTGTGAGATAATATCTTTTGTTGTTTTAACCACTTAGTTTGTAGTGCTTTGTAATGGCAGGCTTAGAAAATTAATTTGACTTCTTGAAATTAAAAACTTCCACTCACTAAAATTCATGATTTAAGAAAATTAATAGGGAACTCACAAACTGGGAGAAATATTGGCAGAACATGCACCTGAAAAAGGATTTGTATACAGGATATATAAAAAATACCCACCGCCCAAAAATAAAAAGACAAACCACCCAATTAAAATATAACCAAAAGATTTGAACAGACATATGAAAAATATCCACATTATGAGCCATTGAGAAAATGCTTATTAAGACTATGATGAGATATCATTATATGACCACTGGAATAGAAAGGAAAAAAAAGGAAGAGTGAGAGAAAAAAATGACAATATCAAATGTTGAAGGGACAAGGAGCAACCAGAACTCTATTTTTTTCCTGATAGGAATATAAAATAATATAAACCTTTTGTAAAAATTTGGCAGTTTCACAAATGCCTCCCCTTTAATCAGACATTTCCACTCTTGGATATCATTCTAATTGAATTCAAAGCATATACCCACAAACAGAGTTGTACAAGAATGTTTATCAAAGCTTTATTCATGATAGCCCAAAACTGAAAGCAGCCCAAATGTCCATCAAATGGAGAAAGAATAGAACTGAAGCATATTCATACATCATAATACTACTCAGCAACCAAAACTGAACAAACTCCTGATAGGTAAAACAACATGAATACATCCAAAATATATTATGCTGAGTAAAGAAAATATTTCATAAGAGTATATACTGGCCGGGCGTGGTGGCTCACGCCTGTAATCCCAGCACTTTGAGAGGCCAAGGCAGGTGGATCACCTGAGGTCAGGAGTTCGAGACCAGCCTGGCCAACATGGTGAAACCCTGTTTCTACTAAAAACACAAAAATTAGCTAGGTGTAGTGGTGGGTGCCTGTAATCCCAGCTACTTGGGAGGCTGAGGCAGGAGAATGGCTGGCGTTTACCCGGGAGGCCAAGGCTGCAGTCAGCCAAGATCGCGCCACTGCACTCCAGCCTGGGTGACAAGAGCAAAACTCCGTCTCAAAAAAAAAAAAAAAAAAAAGTACATGCTATAATTCCACTTATAGGAAGTTCTACAAAATGCTAAAATAATCCATTATGGAAAAAAATCAGAAGAGTATTTAAATTTGAGAGGATTAATTGAAAAAGAACAAAAGGGAAATTTCTAAGATGATAATATTGTATATAATGATAGGGTTTGGGTTCACAGGTGTAAGCATCAGTTAAAACTTACAGAATGGTAAATTTTTTTGCATTTCAATGTGTATAATGTTATTTTTTAAAAAGTAGTTACTAAACTCCAGTTAATGCCATGCATGCTGAGGCTTTAAGGATGCAAGTTATTTTGAACTGCATTAAAAAAGAGGCATAGAAATGGATATAGGTATGAATACATGGCTAAATACACGATATGGCAAATACAGCAAAATTTAGCTGTAGAATCTAGTTGGTGAGTATATGGTGTTCACTGTACTATTCTTTCAACTTTTCTGTATGTTTGAAATATCCATAATGAAGCATTGTGGGGGACATGCATAATAGGAGTAATAGGAACAAAAGTGTAAGAAACTCAGGGAATGAATATAGTATAAGATAAACTAGAAAATAAGAAATGTATAAAATATAAAACTACAAAAGTAAAAACAGAGGTGGCATTACAAATCAGTGGCAAAAGAATAGATCAGCCAATAAATGGTGCCAGAACAATTGGCTACCCATACAGAAAAATGCTGACTCAAAAATAAAATCTAAATGGATTAAAAATCTAGATGCATTACTTTTAGAAAAAAATGAATTCTTATTTTCATTCCTGATATTGGCAAGAGTTTTCTAAAATAGCTACAGGATATAAACACATGCACACAAAATCCAATCCTGCATTAAAATTAAAATAACTTTTTTTATGACAAAGACCATTATAATAAAAATGAAAAGACCTGTTATAAACTGAAAATTATGTTTTTTGCCCATATAACTTGCAATCTGTTAATATTCCACATAAAATAAAATTCCTACAAATTTAAAAGAACAACCCAATTGAAAAAGGGACATCAGGAAATTCACAGAAGCACAATAGAAAATGACAAATAATCACATAAAAATGTGTTAAGCCTCACTAGTATTTGTGAAATGATCAATTAGATGACAGTAGGAAACCATTCACAATAGCCTGTCACACAAACTGTTGAGAAGATGTGGGGAAAACAGAACCTCTATACATCCTGATGGAAAGGCAAATCAGCATAATTAAAAACATACATACCCTAGATCTGACAACCACCAATACCTATGTCTTTCTTACTTTTCTTCCTTTCTTTTCTTCCGATCTCTCTTTCTTTTCTTTCTTTCTTTCCTTTCTTTCTTTCTCTTTGTTTCTTTCTTCCTTCCTTTCTTCCCTTCCTTTCCTTTCCTTCTTTCTCTTTCTCTGTTTCTTTTTCTTTCCTTCCTTCTCCCCTTTTCTCTTTCTTTTTTCTTTCTTCTCTCTCCTTCCTCCCTCCCTCCTTCCCTCTCTTTCTTTCCCTTTCTCTCTTTCTCTTTCTTTCCTTCTTTCTCTTTCTTTCTCTCTTTCTCTTTGTTTCCTTCTTTCTCTTTCTCTCTTTCTCTTTCTCTCTCTCTCCTCCCTCCCTCCTTTCCTACTTCCCTCCCTCCCTCTTTTTTATTTCTTTTTCTTTCTCTCTCTTTCTTCTTTTTTTCTTTCTTTCTCTCTTTCTTCTTTTTTTTTTTTTTGACAGAGTCTCATTGTGTCGCCCAAGCAGTAGTCTCAACCTCCCAGCCTCAACACCCACCTTAGTCTCCTGAGTAGCTTGGACTACAGGCATGTGGTCTTTCTTGAGAAACTCTCGCATATGTGTAACTAAAGACAAATCCATGGTGTTCATTGCAAGACTGTTTTTAACGTGACAGAATAGAAACAAATTTATTGTCTCAGATTTATGCATACAGGGAAATAGTGGAATCTAGAAGTTAAAATGAGTAACTTTATCTACATGTTGCAACATCGATACACCTCAAAATGCAATGTAAAAAAATAATAAAATTACAAAATATAAAATTTAGAAACACACCACTTATGAATAATATTAAACACAAAAATAGAATATATGGTTTATAGATACATACATATACAGAAAATATTTTTAAAATGTTTTGGAATCCTATCAGTTTTATGACAACATTTGTCTCTTGGAAGAGAGGGAAGGTAATGGATTGGAAGAAATGAGTCTATAACTTTATTTGTGTCCCTTTATTTCCTTTTTTAAGAAAACAATAAGAGATCAGGTGCAATGAATCATGCCTGTTTTCCCAGCACTTTGGGAGGCTGAGGCAGGAGTAAACATGGCAAAATATTAACATTCATATCTGGCATATGACTTTTAGTAGTTTTCTCATTGTTTGAAATATTAGAGAAGGAAATTTTAAAAATTTTTAAAGGAAAGACATTTCTTTCACAATTTATCTGGCTATTATACAAGGGAAATAATATAGAGTCTTGAATAGCAAAAATATATGCTTGATTTTAATTATTTATATCTTAAAATGAGCAATTTATTTATTTTTTGAGAAATTCTACAATGTCTTCATCAGAATTATTTGTCTTTTGCACAATATTGCTAGAAGATGCTGGAAAAATCAAGCAGCAGTACTCAAATTTCAAGCAATAGCAAAAGTTGACAGCTTGGAAAGATTTAGCAAAAGGCAAAGCTCCTACTGAAAAAGCAATACTCTTTCATTCCCTTACAGTCCACCTAGAGATAGAGAAAACTAGTATGTTTGTTCTATACATTTCTTATTCAATGTTGGTTTTCATTTTTGCCTTTGTATCAAAAAATGTCCAATTAGATGGCCCACAAGTAATACTCAAGGCTTCTGATTTGAGTTTTCATCAAAAATGGTAAACTTTAAGTTCTCTAGCCATCCAATTATGTTGTAATTAGTTTGTAAATACTAGTTTTTAAAATAAATTTTAAAAATTGCTAGCCAATGTTGTTTCAGTTTTGGAATTCTTTGTATGTAGATTCCATGATGTAACCATAGAATTAAAATCTTCTTGGAAAACTGAAGGCATTTCCATATTCTCACGGCCTTTTTGAGTATTGGATGCTGTGCTTTAATTATACATCTTTTCTTACAATCATGCATAACATTTTGTAACTGAGGATATTAAGTAATTGCTCAGGGTACATATCTAGTATGCAGAACATTATCCTTTCAAATCTAGCAAGTGGCACAGCATGTAACTGTGGTCATTGAATATTCAGTGTGTTTGCTGAATGAAAAGAGGAGTGCAGGATTGATGGGTAGATGGGTAGAGGGATGGTTGAATACCTATCTTCAAATCATGGACCTTTTTACTGGACCACATTGTTTTTCTCATATATAATTGCTCATTAATGAGTATGGTATGCTGATGATGTGTTAACTTTCTAAAAGCCTAATTAAATTATGAGGAGTGCATTTTTAATCAGATTTTAAACTGTATGAGAATCTTAGTGGGTGAACAGGCACCTCTATATACCTCAGACTGAAAAGCCTCCTATCAACTTATTGCTCAATTAATTTCATCTAAAATAAAACATAAGATGCCCTCTTATTTCCAACTAAGGCATTTAACTGTTAGCATAAACGTCTTATTTTATTCCATAGATATTTTGTTTTTGATAGTATGTTCCAAAAATCACATACGGTCATGGTTGCTTAATAAAATTTTAAGTTGATATGTTGAAAATTAAATACACAGCTGGAGATGTATTATCTCCAACTCTATTAGTCCATTCTTGCATTGCTATAAAAAATTACCTGAGACTGGATAATGTATAAAAGAAGAGGTTTAATTTACCCACAATTCCACAGACTGTACAGGAAGCCTGGCTGGGGAGGCCTCAGGAAACTGACAATCATGGTAGAAGGCAAAGGGGAAGCAGGTACCTCTTAAATGTCCAGACAAGGAGGAAGAGAGTGAAGAGAGACGTACTACACACTGTTAAACAACCAGATCTCATGAGAACTCACTCAGGATTATGAGAACAGTAAGGGGGAAATCCACCTCCATGATCCATTCACCTACCACCAGGGCTCTCCTCCAACATTGGGGATTATAATTCAACATGAGATTTGGGTGGGAACAGAGACCCAAACCATATCACCAACATATGCCATTCTACACAATGTATTTGTTCCTTCATTTATTGAACAAATACATTTTAAATATCAAGACATTCTAAAGATGTATTATCTAGAATATGGTAGCAATCCAAAAGTTACCATTTTTGTACCCACACAACTTAAAGGTTAGTGAGAGAAACAAACAAACAAAAAAGCAACTAATGATTACAAATGATGCTTAGTTCTATGAAGAAAATAAGCATTGTGTAATAATAGGCAAGACACTAAGAGAATGCTTACTCAGACAAGGTGGTCAGGGAAGGCTTTTCTGAGGAGCTGCCATTGAGACTGAGATGGAAGAATAGAGGACCCACTCACCTGGGTAGCAATAAAACACTGGATTATCATTCATAGGGTGGATGGCTAATAACCTGAGAGAGAGATTCACGGACTTAATGGTGGAGACTTTAAAGGCTGTTCTCAATCCAAAATCTGAAATACATCTGCCCAAATGCCATATTCATAAAATAAAATGGAGAGATGAAGCGATCTAGCCAGTGTCTTATAAGAACATATACTGGAGAAGAATAAAAATCCTTGTAAGTATAATGCAACATCCTTGTAAATTTAATCATGAATTGAGCAACTGCAATTAGAGAGATTCAAAATATTTGGACAACTAATGTAAGAACCAAATATGATATAGCAAGTTCTCTGCAGGAAGTATGTGAAGCACATGAGGAGCAGCCAGAGACCCTGAAACTAGAATAATAAGGGGAGAAGGGATCTGAAGGAGATCAAGAAGAGCCATGTCCATAGTTTTATCTGGCTAATTGAGGGGAAACTTAACTTGAATTCTAGAATATCGTTTAGTTTGCATTAATCTGTAGGAAATATATTTTAATTTACCTCTCTGCAATGTTAAGTCATTTTGCTGACTTATGGAGTCCTAAATTGAACCTATCAGGTTTGATATAGTAAAATAGTTGAACGTCTCCAGGTAAAATGACAATGCCTGTTCTAATAATCCCTCTTTCACGTTTTCTTGGAAATAATCTATAGGATGAAATTTTAATAACGTAAAAATGTGTACCATCATTGGAAACTAGTAGAGTGTGACCCACATGCTAGAAATTCTGATGGATTTCTTCTAGTACTGCAAGACTAACTCAAAAGGAAGAGATGAGAAATCTACAGATTTATCTCCTAAGAAAGCAGTGTTTCACTAAAGATGACACTCAGGCTTAAGACTTAAAGGAATCTCTACTAGGAGATGTGACGCCTGAGGGCAAAAGCAACCATTGATAGAATGAGCAGTGCCCAAAATTATGCCTTTCACAACGGCAGAACAAAATACTCAAAGCTTCCACCCAAGAAGATGTTGGAGTTCTCACATGGGTGTCAACGGGAGAAAGCCTGCAGTGTGGTAAGACATCTGCTTAACACAGCAAGACTTTTTGGTGGACATCAATGCGAAGAAGCAGGCCAGGCACAGCCATGCTTTGTTACGAGTATGTAGTTCAAGACAATTAGGAGGGTATACATGTATTTTAACTGATAGTAGTCTATCAAAATACATTCCATATAGAAACATTTAACACTTCTGATCCCTTTGTAATTGCTGAAATCTATTTTGTGATATCCATGCCATCCCACTTTTCTGGCATGGTGTCACCCAAATCAGTCTTCTTTGATCACCCTTAAATTGCAGCCTGTCCCTCCCATCTTGGTGTCCCCTTCTAGAATATCAACCTTCTTGTTCCCCAGATTATTCTGGGTGATTAATATCAACGTGGTTTCAACATGCAGGTATCTCAATGGCTCTCCCGAGCCACAGTGTGTGTGCGCACACACAAGCACACACACCTTTTAATATCAATAAATCTGAACAGGAAATTATTCAGCCTCCATGGTATTTCCACTCTCCTGCTTCTTGAAATGAATTCTTCATTCAGAATTACTTTAATTCTCTAAAATTCTATGTGCTCTGGCTTCTGGGCCTTTGAACATATTTTTCTCACTACTTAACCCAGAACTTCTACCGTCCTGTGTTTTAAAACACTTACTAATTCCTGAGGACTTAGCTTAGATATCACCTCCCTATGAAACCTCTTCTACCCCTTGACCACTCACCACTCAAGCAGATGTTGTGTATGACTTCCATTGACAAGCATGCCAGCTCTCATTATGCATTGTTCACAATGTATTGTCCTTGCTTCAAGCACTTTCTTTCCCCTTTGAGAGTGAGTTTCATCAACACAGTGATGCTGTCTGGCTTGTTTATAGTTGTTCCATCAGTGCCCAGCCAATTTGTTATGTTGAAGGTGCTCAATATATATTTTCTGGGCAAATGAATGGATGAATAAAAATAAAGAAATATAACAGAAACAAAATCACAATGAAACCCTCAAGAAAAACTGGTTAAAACTGTTTGCCTCTAGGGAAGACTGAGATAGAAAGACAGAACAGATGACTTGCTTATCATTAAATAGCCATCAGTACTATTTTTTAAAACTATCTTCATGTGGTATTTTATTTTTTGTATCATAAGGATATCAGGTGGAAATCGCAGTTGCATATATGCACACTACTGTGGTACTCAGATTAGAGGGACTCAATAAAAAGATTCCCCTACAAAATGACACTTTATAAAGGTGCATTCCTAGGCATACTGCCACACATTATGCTTCCTCAAACATTCACAAGGTCCGTGAGAATAAAGAGTTAAAAATGACCTTAGAGCAGCAGGTTTGCAATCACGAGGGAAATCATAGAATAGCAATTTAACAACCCTCTAAGAGCAGAGCTCAAAGCAAACAATGAATTAGGGCTGTATAATGCTATTATTCAATTGTTTTGCTAGAACTAAAATGTGACAAAGATGGGAAGCTGGAGAAACAAGAACAGAAAAAAGAAAGTTTAATAATGAGTTGAACACTGCAGTTTAAGATAGTATAGAAAAAAAAAACAATAACCCCCAAAATTTATTTTCTCTTTTTACTTAAGAACAGGTCACGTCAGATAAACAAAGGCTTAAATCAATGCCCATATGACTGACTCACAGGAGGACTGAACATAAATTACAGTCTCTCATCTCCAGCTTTTAGTGACACCTCCATATGGTTTATCCTTTAGTGAGACCATGGAGTTCTGTTAATGAGCTTGAAAGAGTTGGCTGGTTAGCTGGCAAGAGTTACCTGCCATTAGCTATTTAGAGTTTTGTAAATCAAATGGCAGTTTCTGAGAGACCCCTCCCTCTTCACCCCAAAATGTGAGTCATTCTCTCATTAGTGGCCTGCTTTCTGCAATTTGTAATTACAGATTGTGTCTCTGTTAATCGCTTGACAAATGATACTTCTCTGCCAACAGGTTTACTGAACTTAGTTTATTTTGAAATCGTGTCAAATGAATCTGATGTAAAAGTTTGATTTTGATTGCCTACTTTGATCTTCCAGATATATAACCTAAATTTTAACTTTTATTTTCTTCTCCAAAAGGAATCCAAATGTAACTTGCATTTCACAAATAATTTCACTCCAGGAACATAGTCTTCAACGTATGCATGGATAATATATTAGAATACACTAGTATATGTCCGTGTTTTCTGGCTAAGAGGCCATCTGAAAAGATTCTGTCCATAAATTGCTTTAATGTGCTTTCAGTTTCATAATTTACATCCTTCTCAAACCTTGTGCCCTTCCCCCTACACCCGAGAGTTAGGGGTATGGGGAATAGCGGAGTAAAGAATATAGTGTGCTACAAAATATGTCTTTTAGTAAGCCTGGCAGCACCCTCAATTTTTCCAGGCAGGCCTTCATTTCAAACAAAAGACCGGAAATTATGGCTGTCTGAAAATCTAAGAACAAGAGCAATAGAACGTATGCTCCAGTTTTATAAATACGGAAAGCACTATATAGTACATAAGCAACTGCACTCACAAAGCTCTAGCCTCTTCCTTATGCTGGGGTCTATGTAACATCGTATGATTCCAACACCTAATTTGCCTCACTACCCCACCCATATATGGTAGTTACTTGGATGCTGAAACAGTGCGTCTAAATTAAGAACATGCTCTAACTTTGCAAAGAAAGTATCATGGTTCTAGTATGTATCCTAGCAAATAAATAGACACACACTTAAAATCTTTCGTCTTAGTCTAGGTTGTCAGCTTTGAAATCTTTTTCTCCCTCGGCTTTTGGTTCCATTTGTATTGTTTATCTCAGAGCATTCTAATACTTAGGACCCAGGTCCTTCCAATGACAAAATCCCATAGGGCATTATTATTCTGGAGAAGAAAATAAATGTCTATGCTTTTCGTTCCCTTTCACTACAGAGCATTCTTCCTGAAATTCGCATTGAACAGAAACACCGCTAATATTAAAATAATAGAAGGTCCAGCCACTTGCACCTAAAAATGTACAACGACATCCTTTTTTACATAAATAATGACATGCAGTTTGGAGCTATCTTCACTTAATGTGGTCCCAAATGAAACACAAACTTGTAAGGTATAGAGGGGAAAGTTGGTAACATTTAAAGACTAAAACTTCAGTTTCTTAAAATAATCTGATATCTGACAGTTATTGAATCATAATATAGGAAGAATTTCCCTAGTTTTAGTGTGCAGTGTTAGAAAATAGATAGCTGATTGCTCGACAAAGTACAAGGTGGGAGGAAATAAAAAAAGAATGAGTGACTCTTCTGAAAAGCAGAATTAATCTAGAGTACATGTTAAAAACACATGCATTAATAAATTAACACTTTTATTTTTTTCCCTTGGTCATACAGATTTTCCATACTCACATGTGGAATGACCAGCATTGACAGGTATGACAAACACACAGGTCTAGAATTCCTAAATATTTTCATAAGTTGAATATAATAACCTGTAGCATCTGATCAAAACATTATATTTCCCAAAGTTGGACCATTTATTAAAATACTTCTTAGTCATCAGGCCCCACCAAATCCTATTATTTGAAAACCAAATTGAACAAGTGTTTTGAAATAGGTGTGATATAGTTCACCTCTAAGATTTCTAATTATTTTTCTAATTGTCTTCCTTTTGATGGTCAGTGTAGGCTTTTGGATTTTTATTAGACTAAATTAATCACACCACTCTACAGACTGTTGCTGGATTGGTGGGTATCAAATTTACCCCATTCTTTTTCTTCATTTGCTTATATTCAGGCCTCCAAAAAATTTGTATTTACCACTAATAAAGGAACATATCAGGAAGAAAGGATGATTTACAGAACAAATCATCAAATACATTTTTTCTCTATTGCCTGAAGTTACACAAATAAGTGATAACATTTCGTCTGGATTTCCAGCTGGAATAATTAAGGAAAAAGTAGAAAACAGTCTCTGATATCTTTTTTGACTCAGGTCTCTGTTTAGTTATTATCTTTTCAGAGAGATATTTCCTAACCATATTTTCTAAAAGAGAGTCCCCCTTTCCCTAGTTATTCTTTATCCTCATAATGTTTTATTTAATTTCTAGCTGTTAACCCCACCTGACATTATCATTTGTTTATCATTTGCCTCTTCATCTAGAACTTAAGCTCCATGAGGGCAATATGATGAACCAAAAGGGGAATGATACCTTTTTTTGGTTCATCACTGAGTCATTAGGACCTAGAATAACACCTGACACACTGTAGAGGTTCAACGTCTACTTGTTGAATGATTGGATGTCTACTGTCCATTTAGATATGTAAAATCAGTGCATATCATTTTGTATAGTCATATATACTTTTACAAAGTGTTTGTCCTGAAACCCACTATTCCTATCTGCTTAAATACCTAGGTCTGCTATTTGGATAGGTGAACACTTGGATGGTTTAATAAAGGAACAATTTAATGCACCATTGTCTTCTATGAACCGCATAGGATAAAAAAATTCAGGTTTTGTTATCAAGAATAACCTCCTAACTGATTTGCTTTTTTTCATCATTTAACTAATGAATTGATAAAGTTTATCTCTTAAATTGGATTATGAATAATAAAATGTGTATAGGGCATTACAATATGCCTTTTTAATTAGCCTAATTAAGAGTTTGTTTGTGACCTCAGCTGTTTATTTCGTATCACTGTCTCCTATTTTTGTCTCCTTGCTACGTTAGGCATTCAGGTAATCAGAGTCATGGTCAAGAATACTGCCTCTGGAACCAACTAACCTCTGGCTGAGGCCAACCCAAATTTTGCTCTTTCCTAGCTGGCTGACCATGGGCAAGTTAGCCCAAATCTCTGCACCTCTATTTCCTCACTTTCAAAACAGGGATAGCATTAATACCTACATCGCAAACTTGCTCATCCTCAGTGCTGTTATGAGCACCAAATGAGTTAAAACATGCGAAGCACTTGGAACAGTGCCTGGCACATGTTAAAGGCTTGGTAATGTTAGCTATTATTTTATCAAACACTTTAATTCTTCTCTGGAACAAAGTAAGACAAAATAAATGTTTTATATGCTAAACATCTCCTATGAGCCAGGCACTTTGTGGAGTGCTGAGGTGAAGATTAATAAACACATAAAGATATTTTGCATCTGGTATAGGACACAGAGGGAGACATTAATATAAACTGAGATGTCACAGAAAGGGTGACCTCGGTACTGAAGAATGAAGGGAAGATTTGGGAAAAGTAACAGCAACATGCGTACAGATTGGGAGGGGCGTCAATCATGTCTGAACAGTCGGAATATGCCTGGAGAATAGGGAGGAAGGGTGGTGGAAAGAGGTCTGAGATGTGGCTAAAATGGTAAGCCTTCACCAGATCTCAAACCAATTGCTGAGTTTCAGTTCCTGCATATTCAGATATTCTTCCCCTCTTTCTGGATTGAGAAGAATCTTCCAGCATTTACTTCCTTTAGTGAAATCCAGTGACCAGCCCCTTTAGAAAGGTAGCTCCTGTGACTTAGTCTGACTTGTTCCCAGTGTATTCGAGAAGTCTTTCCCTAATAGACTCCTGTGCAGCAACTGCAAGAGGAGGTGCCATTTCAACAAGAGGTTAGAGCCCTGACTCTTGGCTTCTTGAGTGTTGCTTTTATTTCACCCTCCTGTTTCTAATGCTACTCTCCAATCGACTGCCTCCAGAAACAAATCCAGGTGTTTCTTAAACTCTTTGAATCGTCTTCTGTAGTAATTTATTCCATATGTTTATTGCTCTGTGTGTGAAATAATTTCATCAAGTTTCTTTTTTTTTATTTGTCGCTGCATTCCAATCAGCCAGCAGTAGAATCCGATCTATGAGTAACACTTTTAAAAACACCAACTCTTGTGCTCAGGGAAGCCAAGGGATGTTGTAGCACATGAGCAGAACAAGGAGAAAAGAACAACAAGCAATTGGGATTGATGACATTCGTTTAAGAGGAGAAAAAGGATTTCAGGAATACCTAGCAGGGGTTGGAGGAGAAGCTTTGCTCAAGTTCTTACTATATTTTGCATTTCCCCAGGGTGTCAATTTTATGAAACAAAGTGACGGGATGATTTCTATCACTTGAGAAGCTGTGTTAAAAAAATCTGATGCACTGGCAACAGCAAAAATTGTTATGGTAGGAATCAAATGGGTGCTTCCTTGCTGGAAATGAACGAAGCACTAGTGCCTGTCAGTTTATTTCTGAGCTCTGCTTTTCAAACTTTAATTTGAGAGGGTGGGAGGAGGTTTAATGGAAATCTGAATCGCTGTTAGAAGAGGACTATATTTTAAACTTTGATTTCATCGTTGTCTCTATGTTCAGAAGAAAATTATTCTTTATACTTAGAAGTGAAAGCACTGTCAGTTCTAAATCTATTAATGAGGGGGTGAAAGAGAGGGGAAAGAAAGGGAGTGCAGTATGTACAAAATGAATAGCTTCTGTAATTAGTAAATAAGACTGTTATTTCCAAATCAATGCACTTGCCTATGTTATACTACAGCGTGAAGGATCTTAAATGATTTAGCTTTTTAAATTATCAAAATTTTGTTTTTTAATCAGCTTCTGCTAATAACATCTTCTCACCATGGAGCTGAAGTTTACTAACAAACATTTCACTCTTATCCTTTTGTTCAGGAAACTCTTGCAAAAATAATTGTCATTGTCATTTTTATTTACTGCTCTTCTCTCCAGGGAAAGAAGATATGCCACGGAGATGATGGGAACCAATGGGTTCATTGTGCTCACGGAAAACTAAACGAATGCTTGGATGTTAGTTTACTGTTTGAAAACTCATAAAATGTATATGCTGAGAGTTGATGGTTGGAAATTATAACCATTATGACAGCAATTATGATGGATTTGTTAAGCATTATTTAGGAACCAGGCACTTTGCTCAGCACTGCACATAAATTATCTCATTAGACTGTTTCAATAGCTCTAGGATGTCATTCTAATTACTACCCCCATTTTACAGATAGGAAAATTAAGTCACAGTTAAAATAGCTAATAAATGGCAAAACTGGAATTGAAACCCAAGTCCATCTGCTTCTAGAGCTCACACTTGTAGCTATTTTAAGTTGTGCTGAAAGGTATATTCCAATAATATTATTTTAGAGATACTTTTTATTATATAAATAATTGAATCTGGCTCATAACTTTCTTAAAATGTTTCTTTGAGGCTGAAATTTTCTAAACTTGGTGTCCATCCAACTGTGTGGTGGCAGGAGGCAAAGAAAATACAGCAAGTTCTGGTAGAGGCAGGAACAGATTTTAGGATTCTGTTTAGATTTTGAGACAGGCTGGAGCCTGAACCGGAATCCAAAGCCTGTTGAAACAGAGTTGCCTCTTCACAACAGCATGGAGTAAGAATTTCCATGGAAACTTAACTCAAGCACAAAACTTGACCTGAAACTAAATAAATAAATAGAAACAATTTCTGCTTATTGTTTGGTCAAAATTGATGTTTAGATTATAGACTCAATTATGTCAATTTTCTCCATCCTGTGAGCAGTGGGCTAAATCTCTGATCCTACAGTATGAATGAGCATTTACCCTCTCTTATGTATCCACAATGGGCCCTGTGGATTTTTTTTTCCTCATAGATTATGGGAAGAGAAAAGGCGAGAGAGTTGTTTTCCTCTTGGTTTTTGGGGTTTTTTTGACTTTTTTCTTTCTTTCCTCCTTCACTTGTCATACCTTGTTCTGAGCTGTGTGTTAGTCTCAAAGCCGTTGGTGCACTTGCGCCCACAGCCTGGCCTGAGTGAAGGCAGAGCACTTAGTCTTCCTCCTGGGATAAAACAGACAACAAAATCTCAAGCCCTCATACATGGCTTCCTTTTATTTCCTCTCTACGTTTTCCCTGTATTTCTTTTCATATCAAAACACAGGGTGGCTCTCAAGACTTACTTTGAATTCACCTGGATCATGATCTAACAACAGTAGTGTCTACCATTTTGTGAATGACTCTCTTGCATGTTACTGTTCCTCCTTGTGCATGATTCTGCTATTGCACTCACCAATCTATACTGTGGTCTTTTGTTTCCAAGTCAGCCTCAACCACCCAACTTTGGTATTGTTGCGACATGACTCTACCAGTGTTGTACTTCAAATATGTAAGAGAAAGTAGTTGTTCATTAAATGTTTGTTGTGCCAGGGGAAACAATCAATCAAAACATTCTCTTTTTAAACATTCTAACATTTTCTTAAGCATATCTCATCAAAAAATAATATAATCCATCTCATCACACTCTCAAATAAGAAATCTATAATTAAATTGTTATAATTATGCACACATATACACTTGCATCACTGATTAGAGATGAAAAATGCAATCTATGATTTTGAATGTATTTGAACAGTGTTCATTTTTTACTGAATATTTATTGATCATCTACTATGTATCAGTTTCTAAACATAGGGACTGGCAAACAAAGTTAAATATCCTCACCCTCAGGGAGCTTATATTTTGGCAAGGAAGATAGAAAGTAAAAATGAAAATAAGAAATAACTAAATTCCATTGTATACAAGGTAGAAAATGCTACAAAAATATAGTAAATAATAATAATAATAATAATTAAGAGACCTGGAAGAGGGAATGATGTTTGTGGGAGGGAGGAAGTGGGTAGGTTGAGTATTAAATAGAAGGGTCAAAATAAGCCTGAATAAGTAAAGATTTGAAGGTGGAGATGTCAAACAAGTGCATATCTAGAAAAAGAACATTCCAAGCAAAGGGAATGATATAGATGGAAGAAGGACTGGTATGCTCCTGAAACAGTAAGGGCTCAATACTGATGGATGATCCAGATGAGTAAAGGGAGAGTAGTTAGATGGTAGGGCAGAGAGGTGAGGGGAACAAGATCATTTAGAGCCTGTTGGACAATTCAAAGACTCTGGTGGTTTTCAACCTTAGTTAAATTAAGAGCCACTGGAAGGTTTGAATGATATGAGGTAATTTACTTTTTAAAAATATAACACTGCACTGGGGAAAGAAAACTCTATTCAATAAATGGTGCTGGGGTAATTGAATAGCCATATGCAGAAGAAAGGAACTGTACCTCTGTCTTTTACTGTATACAAAAATGAATTCAAGATGGATTAAAGACTTAAATAGAAGACCTGAAATTAAAAAAAAAAAATCCTAGAAGAAAACTCAGGAAAGGTTCTTCTGGACTTGGTGTAGGCAAATAATTTATGACTAAGTTCTAAGAAAAAAAAAACACACCAAAACAAAAATAGATAAATGGGACTTAATTAAACTAAAAAGCTTCTGCACAGCAAAAAAAAAAAAAAAAGTAATAATAATCAATAGAGTAAACAACCTACAGAATGGAAGAAAATATTTGGAAACAATGCATCCAATAAAGGGCTAATATCCAGAATCTACAAAGAATCAAACAAATCAACAAGAAAAAAATAAATAACCTCATTAAAATGTGGTTATAAAAATAATCTCATTAAAAAGTGGTTAAAAGGACATGAACTGACATTTTTCAAAAGAAGAAATACACGCAGCCAACAAAGATATGAAAAAATGTTCAACATTACCAATCATCAGATAAATGCAAATTAAAAACATGAGGAATTATCATCTCACATCAGTAAGAATGGGTATTATTAAAAAGTCTAAAAACAGCAGATAGGCCGGGCGTGGTGGCTCATGCCTGTAATCCCAGCACATTGGGAGGCCAAGGCAGGCGTATCACAAGGTCAAGAGATTGAGACCATCCTGGCCAACATGGTGATACCCCGTCTCTACTAAAAATACAAAAATTAGCTGGGCATGGTGGTGTGTGCCTATAGTTCCAGCTACTCAGGAGGCTGAGGCAGGAGATCGCTTGAACCTAGGAGGCAAAGGTTGCAGTGAGCCGAGATCACATCACTGCCCTCCAGCCTTGCGACAGAGCAAGACTCTGTCTCAAAAAAAAAAAAAAAAAAGAAGTAGATATTGGTGAGGATGCAGACAAAAGGGAACACTTATACACTGTTGTTGGGATTGGGACTGTAAATTAGTAAAACCTGTATAAAAAAACAGAATGGAGATTTTTCAAAAATCTTAAAATAGGACTACTATTTTACCTAGCAATCCCACTGCTAGGTATATACCAAAAGGAAAAAAAAACTCAATATATGAAAAAGACACCTGCACTCATGTTTATCACAGCAGTATTCACAAGAGCAAAGTCATGGAATCAACCTAAATGTCCATCAACAGATGACTGAAGTTTTAAAAGTCACACACACACACACACACACACAGCATGGAATACTACTCAGCTATAAAAAAGAATGAAATTGTGTCTTTTGCGATAACATGGATGGAAATTGAGGCCATTCTCCTTAAAGAAATGACTCAGAAACAGAAAATCAAAACCTCCATATTCTTATTCATAAATGAGAGCTAAACAGTAGGTACAACTGGACAAACAGAGTGGAATAATAGACATTAGAGACTCCAAATTGTGGGAGGGTGGGAGGGAGGTGAGGGATGAAATACCACCTATTGGGTACAATGTATACTATTTGGATGATAGGTACACTAAAAACCCAGATTTTACCACTATGCCATATACCCATGTAACAACACATCTGCACTTGTACTCTTAAAATCTATAAAAGTTAAAAATTTTAAAAATCAACTATCAATACCAAAAGGCCAACCATGAAAGCTTAGGTCTGAGGTTATAAAAGTTAAAAATTAAAAAAAAAAATCAACTATCAATACCAAGAAAGACTACAAAAGGCCAACCATGAAAGCTTAGGTCTAAGGTTAAAAAGAAGTGGTCATCACAGACTATATAGAAAGAAATTGTACTCTAAATTTTAAGTACTCTAAAATTTTATGTATGGAATAAACTTGAAGGATTATCTACTACAACTCCATGATTTTGTGATTTTAAATAATTAACAATTTTAAAAAGATTATGTGTTGAGAACAGACATAAGATATATGCAAGGACAACAATTAGGAAGGAAAAAACGGTGACTTGAGAGTGAGGGTGGTGCCAGCTGAGGTGATGAAAATGATAGGATCCTGGATGTAGTTCGGAAGTTTCATTCTTAGATCAATGGGCCTTATACAATATAAACATCTTTATAACCTATCATAGCAGCAAGGATTATGAGCTTTGATTTAAAGCTCCTGGTTATGTGGCTACATAATTAACATGGAGGATGTTTCTTTAACAACCAGAATTGTATAGAAACATAAAACCACAATCTCAGCCTTAGGGTCTGAGGACAAAAAAAAATACATACATGCACAATATATACATAAATATACATATATGTTTATATGTACATTTATATGTACATACATATACATATATACATGCATATGCATATAGTCACATATCTATATAAAGAAATACAAATAATTGAGAAAATACTCTACACATAGAAATTGCTTTATTATTCTTCGGGTTTTGTGAATGCCTCTTTTTTAAGTGGAAGTGAAACAAAAGCACTGGCTTCCTAAGAACTGACAGGGTGACTTTTCATGTCTATCTATTTTCATGACTATCATATTTTCATGACTACCTTAAATAAGCACAAAGCTTATTTCAGGGGGTACAAGAAGATAGGGTAGTTTTGATAGGAAATAGGTAAATAAAGCTCCAAAGAGAGCCAGCCAGGCAGGCACAGGACTATATCCGGAAGTGTTTACCCAGCTGAGGCCTGGGATGGGAGGTATGACTGAAGATGAACTTTACCTACCTGCCAACGTAGTGTGGCGTCATCAATGGAGGCACATTAGCTGCAACAGACTATGCACGTATGATTTGCTTCAGAAAATTCCTTGGCTAGAGAAACCTGTGTTAACCTCCATGCATGGAAGCTGTACTCTGTAACCAGGCAGAAATTGAGTGTTGACAAATTTGTGGTAGTTTGACTATTAAAATCCCTAGTCGTAGATAATAACGCAGAGCTCCTTGGAGGGCAAAATGAAAAGCTATCAGAATATTTGCTTTCATCTGCTCAGATACAATGCCCAGAGCACCCGCTTGTTTGTGTTTTCTTCCTGGGGTGCATTCTGAATCCCATAAATTTCAGTTCCAGCAAGAGCACAGTACAGCAGAGCCGAGGTAGAGAAAAAAGCCCAAATTTCTCTTGTCTGATTTAAAAACTGTACCCCACAGCGAGCTTCTCTGTTTGTTAAAAACTCTAATTGGTGTTTTCTCAACTTGCTGCTTGGCTGGTTTCTTTTTATTGATTTCATTTGGGGTTTGTAAGGCTGCATTTGGAGCCCTTTCCAGAGTTTGTTTGGAAGCTATTTTTTAATTTTAATGAAAATGCATTTTTAAAAATGTATATTACACCACCCTGCCGATTTTGCTCAAATAAACCTGCTACTGTTTTCAGTGATTTCCAACCACTTTAGTACCCTTAGTCTCACTCGCTAAAGGGACCCCTGTGCTATTCCTGGCAAAGTAACAAGATTAAGGAGAAAAATGAACGTTCTTCGCTGCTTTTGAAGGCTCTTATACAACAAAGGAAAAAGATTCATTCAGGAGACTGCCTTGGGGAATAATAAATTAGGATCCAGAAAGGATCCCTGCCCCCCCACCAACCCACAACCAACTTCAATTCTAAACTGTTTCCCAAACAGAATTATTTCATTATTCTGAAGAACCCAGATCCAAAGCAATGAGCCAAGAAAGAAATTTAAGTCCGTAATGAATATTAGGTTTACACTTAAAATGTTATATACCTATGGTTCCATAAATTTGGCAACTGGAAATGTTCAAAATAACCTGTCCTGTATTTGTCTTTTATTAAGCCTATTCCCCCATTAGTGGCCATCCAGATCACTTATAATTTATTGCTATTACAAAATAAAATGCTGTGATAAGCATCACTGTCCATTGGTCCCTACATACATATGATTTTGTTTTTGAGAAAAGATTTCTCATTTTTCTATAACAGGTAACTAGTGAGATTGCTATGTTCAGTATATTCATATTTTTAAGTCATAATGAAAAATTATTGTTTTAAAAAGGGTTTCAGTGGTTTGTTATCTCCCCAACCTGAAGGTTTTTATCTCTAGAGATCTTGCCAATTTGATGGACAGCTTCATCCCCCTGTATACCAGAGAATTTGAGCCAAGGACTTGGCTTCAATTTGCATATAACATAGTGCATGCCTAGTGCTAATTCGCTACTATATTACTGTAATTGGAAATCTTACTCTAGGCTCAACTTTATTTGTTGAGAATTTTATCAGTTAAGACTCAGAATTTAAAGCCATTGTAGTAGTCCCCTAGTAGTGGACTGATGCTCCCAGGCTTAAAACTACAAAAGCAATTAGGAAGAAGTATCTTATTAATAAGAAACATTTTGTTTGTTTAAACACACACACACACACACACACACACACACACACACCTTTCTCTTGGGACCATCTAGAACGCTCTAACCCAGTAGTCCCCAAACTTTTTGACACCAGGGACCAGTTTCATGGAAGACAATATTTCCACAGCTGGTGTGGGGGTGGGGGAAGGGATGCTTTTGGAATGAAACTGTTCCACCTCTAGATCTAACTAATCTAATCCAGTTAGATTCTCATAAGGAGAGCACAACCTGGATCCCTCTCATGAGCAGTTCACAGTGGGGTTCGTGCTCATATGAGAATCTAATGCTGCCTCTAATCTGAAAGGAGGCAGAGCTCAGGTGGTAATGCTGCTGCAGCTCACCTCCTGCTGTGGGCCCAGTTCCAAACAGGCCATGGAGCGATACTGGTCTGCTTCCTGGGTGTTGGGGACCCCTGCTCTAATCTCTACTAAAAATCTTAATAGAAGTCTATGATGACAACAGACGTAATGCATTGAGACTATTAAGAAGGAAGAAGTCTTATATTATTAGCTCAGCATGAATTTGAGACCTGACGAAAATCTCTGACAAGTTCCACATGTGGTTCTTCTCAATGTGTTACCACAGAGTTGAAGTCTAGTCCACTAAACCTAGTTATTCCAGCTAATAGTTCCAAGAGCTCTGCAACATGAGAGCAGGTCTGGTGACAGGCACTCCTACTGCTAATCTCAGGACTGTCAAAAATTTTCTAGAAAAAGTACTGAGTTTTATTTATTCAAACAAACGAAATGGAAACGAACTCACTTACCTTCCTTAGTAAGAGGTGTAGGAATTAACTTAAATGTTTTTGTAATCTCCTGATAAAAGATGACATAAAAATGAAGAACATTATTATATTGCTAAGAGCACTGAAAATATTATCCTCAGCAAACTAATGCAGGAACAGAAAACTAAATAAATACCACACGTTCTTACTTACAAGTGGGAGCTACAAAATGAGAACACATGAAAAGAAAGAGGGGAACGACAGACACTGTGGCCTATTTGAGGGAGGAAGGAGAAGTTCAGAAAAGAAAAAAAAAACTTGTCAGGTACTATGCTTTGTAACTAGGTGATGAAATAATCTGTACACCAAACCCCAGGGTGACAAGTTTACCTATATAATAAAACTGCACATGTGCCCCAGAACCTAAAATAAATGTTGAAATTTTTTTTAAAAAAGAAAATCCCACATGTATTTTCAACATACATCTTCTAAAATAGTAAAGTATATCTAGAATATCTTGTGTGAGTAATTGATAATTTTGAAACCTATTAAAATAATAAGTTAAAGCTGGTTACTGATACTGTCTTAGTTTGAAATAAATTGATGAAAAAAGGCATACACTAAAAATAATAAACAAACACAGGAAAAAATCAGTGAGAAATATCTTGTTGGCTTCTAAAAGATAACCTCTAACAGTGAAACTTTAATAGATAATGTTACTATTATATGTGGAAACTTTTATTTATTTATTTATTTATTTATTTATTTAAACAAGTGTTAACAAACAACTCCCATGTGCCAGGCCTCCAGAAACCTGTAAGAGTTTAGTTGTGGCAAACAAATGCACAGAAATAATTATGATAAAATCTTTTTTATTATATTTGTGGAATAAAAGCAGTGTAGAAATGATACTGTGTTGTCAGAAAGGAGAATTTCTCAGGCAATGTTAACACTCAACATGGTTACTGATGGATAGAAGAGACATCTTGGTAGGAAAGCAGGGAGCTATCTCCTCCAGGGGACAGAGTGTGTAAAATCATATTTTTAGAGAATCATGTTATCTAGGTCAGTCTGGAGCACTGGTTCTCCACTGGAGATATTTGGCAATATTGAATGATATTTTGGCTTTTCACAACTGGGGGAAACGACCTGTATTAGTCCGCTTTTACGCTGCTGATAAAGAGATACCCAAGACTGAGCAATTTACAAAAGAAAGAGGTTTAATTGGACTTACAGTTCCACTTGTGGGGAAGCCTCACAATCCTGGGAGAATCCAAGGAGAAGCAAGTCACATCTTACGTGGATGGCGGCAGGCAAAAAAATGAGAGAGCTTGTGCAGGGGAATGCCTCTTTTTAAACCATCAGATCTCGTGAGACTTACACACTATCATGAGAACAGCACAGGAAAGACTTGTCACCATGATTCAATTACCTCCCACCAGGCCCGTCCCACAACACGTGGGAATTCAAGATGAGATTTGGGTGGGGACACAGGCAAACCATATCAGGGCACTAGTCATGTGTACTGAATAGAGGCCATGGCTGTTGCTAAACATCCTACAGTACACAAAACAGTCACATAAGAAAAAGAATTATGCAGCACAAAATGTAAATAGGGAGTAAGTAGGTAACCCTGGTCTGGAGTATAGGATGCAGTTGTGTCTGAGATGCCTGAGGAGCTATCAGGTGGAGAGGTCCCGAGGGAATTTTATTGTGTATTTAGGGCTGATGATACAGGGTAGACCTAGAGCTATATAGTTTTTGTTTCTTTGGGTTTTGGGATACTTTTTATTTTTAATTTTCGTGGGTACATAGTAGTTTTATGTATTTTGTTTACATGAAATATTTTGATGCAGGAATGTAATGCATAATAATAATCACATTAGGGTAAACGGGTTATTGATCACCCCAAGCATTTATCCTTTGTGTTACAACAATTATACTCTTTTAGTTATTTTAAAATGTAAAATTAAATTATTTTTGACTATAGTCACCCTGTTGTGCTAGCAAATACTGGGTTTTATTCATTCTATTTTTTGTTTATTAACCATTAACCATCCCCACTTCCCCTCTCCACCACCCCCCCAACAGTACCCTTCTCAGTGTCTGGTAGCCATCCTTCTACTCTCTATCTCCATGAGTTTAATTATTTTAATTTTTAGCTCCCACAAATAAGTGAGAACATGCAAAGTTTGACTTTCTGCGCCTGGCTTATTTCACATAACATAATGAAAGTTCCATCCATGTTTTTGCAAGTGATAGAATCTCATTCTTCTTTTTGACTGTATAGTACTCCATTGTATATATGTAACACATTTGCTTCATCCATTCATCTGTTTATGGACACAGGTTGCTTCCAAATCTTAGCTATGGTAAATAGTGATGCAATAAACATGGGAGTGCAGATATCCCTTCAATATACTGATTTCCTTTCCTTTGGTTATATAGCTAGAAGTAGGTTTGCTGGATCCTACAGTATCTCTACTTTTAGTTTTTTGAGGAGTCTCCAAACTGTCCTCCATAATGGTTGTATTAATTTACATTATGACAAACAGTGTATGAGGGTTCCCTTTTTTTCACATCTTTGCCAGCATCTGTTTTCTTTTGTCTTTTTAATAATGATCATTTTAACTCGGACGAAATGATATCTCATTAATATGGTATATTTCATTGATATTGATATCTCATTGCAGCTTTGATTTGCCTTTCCCAGATTAGTAATGTTGAGCATATTTTCAAATACCTGTTAGCCATTCGTATGTCTTTTTTGAGAAATTTCTTTTCACATCCATTACCCACTTTTTAATAGTATTTGCTATTTTTTAATTGTTGATTTGTTTGAGTTTCTTATACATTCTGAATGTTAGTCTTTCATTCGAAGAATAGTTTGACAAATATTTTCTTCCATTTAACAGGTTATCTCTTCATCCTGTGTTTCCTTTGCTCTGCAGAAGCATTTTAGTTTACTATACTCCCATTTTTCTTTGTTTTTGTTGTCTGTGCTTTTGAGGTCTTAGCCACAAAATCTTTTCCTAGATGAATGTCCTGAAGTGCTTTCTTTACATTTTCTTCTAGTAGTATTATAGTTTTGGGTCTCTCATTTAAGTCTTTAATTCATGTTGAATTGTTTTATACGTATGGTGAGAGACACAGGCCCAGTTTATTCTTCCACATATGAATATTCAATTTTTCTAGCAACATTTTTTAGAGAGGATGCCCTTCCTTTAATGTATGTTCTTGACACATTTGTCAAAAATCAGTTCTCTGTAAGTACATGAATTTATTTCTGGGTTATCTATTCTGTTCTATTGGTTTATGTGTCTGTTTTTATGCCAATACTCTGATGTTTGAGTTACTATAGCCTTGTAATATATTTTGAAGTCAGATAGCATGATGCCTTCCACTGTGTTTCTTTTGCTTTGATTATTCAGACTCTTTTTTTGTTCCATATGAATTTTAGGATTTTTTTTCTATTTCTGTGTAAAATGATGTTGGCATTTTGATGGGGATTGCATTGAATCTGTAGACTGTTACGGGTAGTATAGTCATTTTAACAATATAAGTTCTTTTGATGAATGAACATGAGATGCCTTTCTATTTGTTTGCATCCTCTTCAATTTCTTTTGTCAGTGCTTTGAACCTTTCCCTCTAAAGGTCTTCCACCTCCGTGGTTAAATTTGTTTCTAGGCATTTTTTTTTTAATCTAAGCTTGTCTATCTTGGTTGCATTTAACATTGTTTGATCTGGAATCCCCAGCCTCTCTGTCTACTCCAATCCAGTCTCCATAGAACACTCATAATTATTGCCCCAAAATCATCAAAGATAAATCTATCATCTTCAAATCTGAAAATTTCCAGTGGTTCCAAGATGTCTGTAGGATATGATCTAAATTATGTAGTTGTGCATCTGGGGTGTGCAAAATCTGCCTCCATGTGTTCTTCTGGTCTCATCTCCTCCCACTCAGGCTATCACCATTTCTTTCTCCCACTGTCCAGCTCAGACATTCCATGTACACCAAACACTTTCACAACTTCTAGCGTATCCATAGAGCCTGATGTCTGATAAGCACTCAAGTATGTTGACTGTATGAATGAATGAATAATTGGGTGCAAACCACTAGAATCAATAGTAGAAAAACTCAACTGTTCCTTTGAAACTGTTAGATATGTGAAATATTTAATAGTTTATACCTGTATTAGATTGCTTTCCTACTTTAAAAAGGAACTGTAATTTCAGTAGTGTGTGTATGTGTGTGTGTGTGTTAAACGCCACGGTGTAGCCGGACTGTCTGTTCTTGCGTCTCTGACTGTGAACCCAGGAAAGTGGTGTCACTTATCAATCAATAATGAAGAAAAGTGCAGTGTCTCAATGTGCTGACTCCAGACCTGGGAGGGAAGCCAGACTGAGAATAGCTGTTAGAAAATTTAAAATGTTCATTTAACTTAGGAAAGTCTTTGAAATAAGGGAATAATTGAATAGAATGAGAGAAATAGAATGAGAATTAAGAGATGAAGTAGCCCAGGTTTTAAATCATAGCATCTGACCAGATAGTAAAGATAATAATTATTTTTTATTTTCCAATAGAAAGTATATTTAGAATTATTGCTTAAGAATTGTTGTTGCACATAAAACTTCCAATTCAGAAAGCATGTGGGGAAGGGGAATGGACATTTGAACTTTCATAGTATTCCATACTGTTCTGAACACATTAGATACCTTCCCGTGGGCATATTCTGTCAATCAGCTCAGGTCTACTTCTTGATTTCAGCATAATTAAGACATGGAAATCTTTATGTCTCATTACTTTGTTTATTATTTACAGTGAGAATCCAAAATAGATTTACTGTGCCTGACATGAATTGGAGCCTCTATTACTATTTTTGTCCTGCCTGAAATCAGCCTTATGCTAAATTGGTGTAGGGTGTCAGAACAAACCCCAGATCCTAGTGTCTTCTGTGGGTTCCCAGGGACTCTAGACTTAGTTGCATAGCCTGGTATTCTCAGCCCTACCTCTAGGGGAACTTGTAGCAGAGACACGGAAGAGAAGAGGTCTTGTGTTACATGCAGTTTGCTCTGTTTTTTAAGGAACTTGATCGAAGTTTTCTAACTATCCTAAGGTATCAAACTGATATAATAATTAATATTTTAATATATGTAGCTTCTCCTTGGAAACTTTGTATAAAATTTGTATTAAAAGTCCTCTAAAAAGTATAATACAATTTCAATTTTTATTTTTGTGATGGTCAGATGAACCTGTGCCTTACTTCAGAGCACTGCAGAAAGTTGTTGAGAACACAGAAATGAGTGCTATTCTTTTTAAATATTTATTTCTTTACTATTATTTTTGCACTAGGCTATGTAGGTTAATGTTGAATAAGCAACTCTGCTGTAATCAAGATCTTTCCAACATAATGGCATACCTCCTTTGATGATCTCTCAAAACATCCTTACAAATTATTACTTGTCAGGATTTAACCCAACACTCCCTACAGGAAGTCCTATAATATAGCCATAGTTTCCAAAGGTGAGCTTCTGGTCCCTAGAGGCAGGGCATGGAGTGTTTCCAGCTGTCAATGAGTCTAGATATTTTTCTGCTTGTGTTAGGACCCTGAATAAAAAATATTTCCCATGCACTTAATAGATAAATGTATTGATTTATTTCTATGTGCCACATAGTAACCCTCAGAACAATCTGAGGTAGGAAGCATTTTATACCCAGTGGAAAAATGCCAAAACTGAGGCACAGAGGGATTAAATAACTTGCTAATTTAGGTAGTAATTAGTGGCATTAATGTGCCATGATTTGAACATAACACATCTGAATTCAGATTCCCTGTCTATATATATTAATAGAATTCGATAAGCGAGAATGAAAATTGTGTTTGTTTCTGAATTATTGGAAGTTTTACATTGGCATCCATTGGTATCAAAAAACATTTTATCATAATCAAATAGAAAGAAAATACTTGCATAAAGCCATACCTTCTTCTGAGAAGTACCAGAATAAAGATATCCTGAAGATGTTTGTAATAGTTGCAGGTACTCTCTGAATGACCCTCCCTCTTACTATGATCAGTCACTAAACCACATGTACAAAATACAACTCATAAGACAAGCCTTAACCTTTGATAATCTGAGGGAATTGGAGAACTAAGCCCTAATGACACTGGGGAAGGATAGAAATGGTTAAAATATGGTGCTACATCAAGATGTATTAGACTGGACCAAACAAGAGGTTTCCCTTGAATAGCCCCTATTGTCTGTCCTTACTACTAAATTTAGAGAAGGTAGCAGCAGCAACGCTTAAGTCAGACAACTTGCCAGGGTCTGCATGGATTCCTATTGCTCATGCTTCTATTTTCTTCTGATCCCCTTTATCTCTTCTTCTGTGGCTCTTAATCTTTACAACATAATTCTGGGGGAACTTTCACTTTGATTTGTATTTCCGTCTTATTCTAAATATAAAGCATTCTGATCTCCTTGGAGAAAAGGTGCTATAGGACTGTAATATAGGGATAGACTAAAATTAGAAATATCATCACATTAACATCTTTTTCCCAATAGTTTGGTACTTTTGACAATGTACTATTTTAGTGTATCATGGGGTTTCACAGTGATTGTAAATTAAAGCTTTCCTTATGAAGACTGAAAATGTGCCTGACTTGGTAAATTCTCAACTTTCTTAGAACTCCATTTAAGGGAATCAATGTTCACTGTCTTTTTTTTTTTTTAACCTTAATATGTTACTGACTTAAACGAATACTAGAAAAGATTTAAGTGTAAGCAAAAGATGAATCCAATGTGCCAGGTGAATCATGACAGTCTCTTGGACCACAGGTTCCAACTTATGTTTTCAGATAAGAATTTTGTTTCTGACCTAAGGATCTGAGGCAACACAGACTGTTTCATGCCTTTTTCTCACCTCTCAAGACCCTGCAATTTAAGTGCCAATTGAAGAACTGAAGCTCAATATTTTCTGTTATTTCTCTTCAGTTTTAAAAGTGGGCATCACATGGATCATGGAGGAATGTTTTTTCAGCATGCGTATATTTGTTTTTCTATCTACTTCATGTAATCCTTTTTACTTAACATTAGCAATACATTCTTTGACTTTCAAACTTCCAAATTAGCATTTGGAAACATAAAATTGTTTATTGGCCTGCTTTGCAGGATAAATAAATGTCTGTTCAACCCCATTAGTTTTAAACCCATGATTTAGGATTCTTTTAAATGTGCTAAAATTAACAAGACTTAACTCTGTGGGTACAGAAAATGACAATACGAAATAATAAGTCATGCTGAGAATTGGACATTTGACAAGATTTCAATTTTTAATCTGGCCTCCCAGTTTGGGTGTTCCTTCCTTTGTGGCAACAGATCAGAAAATATTTGCTTATCAATAAATGTAGGCAGTTGCTACACCACAGCAGACCTGGGTAAGCCTGAAATTTAGAAGGTAATGCCAAGACAGAAGAATAGCTAGAGAGAATATGGTTTGATTTTCTAAACCACTGAGTGATTTGGTAATTGTAGTTTATACTGGCAACTGAATTCAAGATGTCACACTTTAGTACATGGCTAAGGTCAGTTATTACTTCATTATAATTGTCTTAGGGCATCATTATACTATATTTGACGGAGTTTCTTTCTTCTAATAGCTAAAGAATTGTAAATGTTTTCCAATATGCACTATCTGCATATTTATGGTAAGGTAAGTAAAAGAAAATGCTAATTTGATTCCTATTATGTGAAATTTAAAGTAACTCATATTTAAGTGAGGTTGGGCTACCTGTATATGAATTATTTTAAACAAATTTGTGGAATAAATTCATAATGTAATTAATAATTTTAGGAAAATGATTATCTAATTGGGAGAATAAATTACCTTTAATACCTTTACAATTATTTACATTCAGCCAATTAATATAGTAATTATAACTCATTCTTTTCTATTACTTAATATTGAATCACTGAATTCGTAGTTATTAATTTTACATAATTAATTGTCTGCATCAGTTTAGATAAAATTATAGCTGATTGCCAATAGTCTGTAATATGGAAAGGAACAGGTTTTTTTCAGTGTAGGGAGAGTTCACAAATGTAATATTAATCAGTAGTGTAAAGAAATTTTTACCAATCACTTCAGCACCATTTCTAGTAACTGGCAAAACTTAACTAGTAGTAGAAGCATTACAGCAAAGTGCTTACGAGTACAAAACTCGGGAGCCACAGGACCTGGGTAAAAATCCCATCTCATACCGCCAGCTTTGTGATGACCTTAGCTGCAGTGGTTGGCCCATCACCCATTCCTATTGGGAATGCAAAATATCTGGAAATGTCCTTTTTAAAGAAACATTTTATTACTACTTAGAGAAAACCATTTTATTAAAATTTAGCATTAATTTTATTTTTTACTTTTAAACTTCCAAATCAGTATAAAATTTTCTATTAGCCTGTTTTACATGACAAAAAATATTGTCTTTTCAATCAGTCCTGATGGGCTAGAAGTCTACCACTTGTTAGCTTTGTGCATCTAAAGAAGTCTCTTAAAATCCCAGAACTGAGTTTTCTTATCTATAAAATGGGAAATACAGTAGGTGTAATACATGTTATATATTGTAAGTTGTATTTTGTGTGTGTGTTTTTTTACATATCCTCACACTCTTTTAATAGAGATTGTGGTGAGACATTATTCAAAAGCCGACAGAAAAATTAAGATATTAAGGATTGGAATTTGAACAATCTGAGGTTAAGTAACCACCTCCTATATGACCAAAATTTGTAAACAGGCCAATTGCAAATATAAGTATAAATAATACAAGCACGCTTCAAATCATAAAAATATTTTTATTACATTATTTAGAATTTTGAACTCTAAATGGCATTCGGTTTTAATGTTTATTAGTAATACTTTAAAATAGTAAAGTGTTTAAAATATTTTTCTAATAACACATTTACTGAAAAATACTTAAGCATATTCTAGACCATCTAAAAAACTAAAGGATATTGAAGATATGAGTGTATTGTGTTTATTTACCAGATTCACAGTCTTTGAAATTGGATATATCACACATTATATGTAATAAATCTCGGCTAAGCCAAATATAGCATTTACTTAATCAGAGTAGCTTATGTTCCAACCATTCTGAGAAAAAAAATGAATTTTAATATTTTGTAAATTCAAAACAGTGAGATTCTATATATAAAATATATATGTATATGTGTATATGTATATATATATTTATGTGTGTATGTGTATATGTAGCTATATCTATATACATATATATTTTTAAAATATATTTAATTATAATGTCCTAAGATGCTTGTGATTGAGCTAGAAGGAAATAGAGCTAAAAAAGAAAGTCCAGCTTTTTATTGAATTGCCAGATATGGTAGAGGGCAACTGATGGACCTAACTTCCTTGACAGTATTATCTATATGCCCAGGATTTGGATAGCACTTCCCTTTAGTTACATTTTTGTTTGTTTGTTTGTTTGTTTTGGCATTTCCTTCTTCTGGCTCTGTTAGTTTGCCCATAACTCCTTTCTGCTGGGAATGAGATATCTCTGGAAGTACTGTCATTTCCACAGCATTTCACAACAATAAAAACATTTGGATTTCTGTGGAATTTCTTGTAGCAGTCCTTGTTTTATGTGTCATATATGAATCATATATACACACACATACAAAAACATACATAACTTTCTTTTAAATTTAACACTGCTTGGTTGCCAAAATAAGTGTGAGTTTTCTGTAGAAACAGTCAAATTTATCCTTCAGGACCTTGAACAGCACTATTTTTACCTTCAGAATTTCCTTTTGGTATAATAGTGAACACTGAAAAAATATAGTTCCTTTTAAACACACATTAGGCCATTTCACTCCACCTCTCTTAAATTCTCTTCTAAATATTATCTTTTAGCATGTAATGCACAGCTTAGAGTCATCAGTAGGAGTAAAAATATGGTTTCTAACAGTTTGGGTGACAGAGATTCTTGTTCTGTGGACACCAGTGTTCAGGGTGACCATTTACATTGGTGTGATTTGCTAATGTTTCTGCATGAGGGATGCCCCTCACTCACTGAAAGGTGAAAAATGTCTTGCTTTCTGTGACGGTCAGACAACTTGTATCACACTCGCCCATTCAGCTGTCCTCTGCAAGTGTCATGATACATATGTCCTAGCACCAGGCTCTCCCTGAGGAACCTCCCTGGACTCCAGAGGCAGATCATACCCTGCAATTTTGTCAATCTGGGATCATATCAATTTCCAGAAACTCTGAATAAGGGTCAGTTCCCACCATATGTGCCTAAGTATACCCTTGTCACTGCATCCTCCTCAGTGATTGTCAGAACTGTTGTCAAGCATTTCCCTATTATCAGACACTACTACTACTATAGAGTAAGCCCTGAATTGAAGAGCAGTTTTGTTCCATATTCAGGAGTATACAAAATGACTTTTGCCTTTAGTTTTGCTGCCATATTCAGTTTAGGAGAAATATGCCACGTTTTAGGAAGGATATGGTTTTGGAAAGTGCCTTCATTTAATACATCTCTTTTACCTGCAGTTATGAATTGCACTGAATTAATTTCTTCTCATATTTTCTGGAATAGCAAATTAGAAGAAAGGACACACCTTGAAAGCAGCCTACCTAGATATTTTGAGGTGGTCATCTCTTTGCAAGCAATTGTATATTTTGATTTCCAAAGTTAATGATAACCAGAAATAGAAACACTATTTTACATTTAGACATTATTTCGAATCCATTACTATGAGGTCTATTTCAAACAGGTTAAACTTTTACTTAAATTCAAAATAATTTTTCCGAGAATAGACAAAATCCAAATTGCTTGAAATTCAAATTGCATGATCATTAACATTTTATGTCTACATTTGTGCCATTCTTGGGTGTTGAAAGTAATGATAATACTGAGAAAACATAAAAGAAAAATAACCCTATCAATTTGTTTCAATGCTGTCTTCTTTAACAATAATTATAAGAATTTTAATATTAAAATTATTAATGATTTCTAGAAAATTCTTATTTTGACCATGTGGATCACATATGTTCATGTAATTATCTACACAAAGATATCAATTCTGGCCTTAGTGCTCTATTTTCTTTTAAATTTCACACTATTTTAAGTAGATTCTCTCTGTTGCAAACTCAGAGTTTTCTATAGAGGAAAGCAGACCCTATTCAATATTTGCTGAGACCTAAATAACCCGGGATTCTGCTAGGATCAAGGCCAAGCCAGTCATGGTCCTTATGGTCATCTTATTTACATTCGGTGTGGGACACACCCACAGGGAAGTATCCAGCAATCAAATATTGTGTGATAAAGTGTCAGGGAGGAAGTTCAGGTGGCTCTGGGAGAATACCAGGAAAAGAGCAAAACAATTCAACCAGGACTTCAGCGGAATGCGAAGACAGCTTGGAAGAAATATTCAAGTTGAGATCTGCCAAGAGCAAAGATAGGGGGATGAACAAGAATCTAATAGGGTAGGGTGAGAGTAGGAAGGGTAGGAAAAGGAATAGGAATAGGTTAAGGATGAAGCTGGTAAATGAAGATATGAAGGCTTTGAGAACCACAGTAAAGAGCATGAATTTCATCTTGAGGACAATGGGTGAGATTGCATTCGAGGTTTGCCTTTAGTCAGTATTAAGAAATGTTATCATTCAGACTGCAAAGAAGGGATTATTTCAAAGGGGGAAGTACAATGGAGTGAGGCCAACCAGGGTGGCTACAGTAGTCTAGCTTCGCAATGACAACATCCTGGACTGGGGGAAATCAGTGGATAAAAATAGAAACACATTTAAGATACATTGAAACCTGGTTGTTTATGAAGGGCAGGTGAGAGAACCATCTGATGCCATACACAGGTTTCTGTTTGGGCACTGGGTATATGAAAAACAAAAGATGAAAATAAGAGATAGTATGTAAGTGGAATATTTATTCTTTTTTTTTTTAGGCACTTGGACAGTTTTATTTAAAAAATTTACAGTGATTATAAAACAAAAATAAGCTATACATTTTTTTGAGGTCATTCAAATATATTTTTAAAATAATAAGCACAATAAATTAAAGCAAGAATTCTCAAGGAAAGATTAGATTTTCTTGCCCTACATAAAAATCTTTTTTTTTTTAATTATACTTTAAGTTTTAGGGTACATGTGCACATTGTGCAGGTTAGTTACATATGTATACATGTGCCATGCTGGTGCGCTGCACCCACTAACTCCTCATCTAGCATTAGGTATATCTCCCAATGCTATCCCTCCCCCCTCCTCCCACCCCACCACGGTCCCCAGAGTGTGATATTCCCCTTCATGTGTCCATGTGATCTCATTGTTCAATTCCCACCTATGAGTGAGAATATGCAGTGTTTGGTTTTTTGTTCTTGCGATAGTTTACTGAGAATGATGATTTCCAATTTCATCCATGTCCCTACAAAGGACATGAACTCATCATTTTTTATGGCTGCATAGTATTCCATGGTGTATATGTGCCACATTTTCTTAATCCAGTCTATCATTGTTGGACATTTGGGTTGGTTCCAAGTCTTTGCTATTGTGAATAATGCCGCAATAAACATACGTGTGCATGTGTCTTTATAGCAGCATGATTTATAGTCCTTTGGGTATATACCCAGTAATGGGATGGCTGGGTCAAATGGTATTTCTAGTTCTAGATCCCTGAGGAATTGCCACACTGACTTCCACAATGGTTGAACTAGTTTACAGTCCCACCAACAGTGTAAAAGTGTTTCTATTTCTCCACATCCTCTCCAGGACCTGTTGTTTCCTGACTTTTTAATGATTTATTCTTTCAACTCCTGTTTATTTAGTGTCTCCTATTTGCCAATTACTGCTGAGTTAGGTACTGAGAATACAGCATTAAAATAAAAAAGGCAAAAATGTCTTCCATCCAGGAGCTTCACCATGTTAGATGGTGTTGAATGCTGAGGAGAAACAAAGCAGGAGCGGAGGATGGGGACTGTGAATGGTGGTGGAGAGGGAGCACCACAATTTTGCATAGGGAGGTCAAGAACAGGTTCACTGAGAGAAAGACAGTAAAGAAAGGGAGGGAGTGAGCTATGTGGACAGGCAGGGGAACAGCAAGTAATGAAGTGCTGATAAATACTTCCTAATTTAAAGTAGTCAAATTTGTGTCCCATTTAAGAGCCAGTTTCCAACAAGTTTATTAGAGTTTTAGTTTCCAACAGGAAATCCAAGTTTATTAAGATTTTAGAAATATTATCTCCTAAATGCTTTATTGTTTCAAATTAGGTTCATAAATTATCAGAAATTGATTTTTGTGTATGGTATACTGTAGGAATTATGTTTCATCTTCCCAAATATATACTAATTTCCCATGTCCATTTATTGAAATATGAGTCTTTACATTCCTCTGTAATGTGATCTTTCTCTCAAATCAAGCATCTGAATATGTGTGAGTTTGTTTTGGGTTTTTTATTTTCTTCCTCTGGTCTATTTATTTACGGTTGGGCCAATGTCAGACTCTCTTGGTTAATGTGGCTTCAGTAGTTCTTGATATTCAATAGAACAGGTTTTTCCACCTTCTTCTTTTTCAAGAATGTTCTAGCTATTCTTGGTCTATGCATCTTCCTACTGTGAAACCACATTGTCAAGGGAAACCAGTGAGTGGGAGAAAATATGATATGTGTGTATGCGTATGTGTATGTGTATGTGTATGTGTGTGCAGACACAGCATACAGGGTGCTTATATCCAAAATGCATTAAAATATTTTTTTACAAAACTGCTACAAAAGTTATAAATATTTAAACCCATGGAAGCACAGTCAAAAGATCTGCAGACACTATGAAAGAGTAGATTCAAGTGACCAATAAAGATACTTTTAAAAAGATGGACAACTTCATTAATAATGAAAGAATGCAAATTAAATTGATAATGAGATTTCACTGCCAGTATAACAGAATGGATAAAATTTAAAAGTCTGATAATACCTAATGCTGACAAGGATATAAAAAATGGTAATTTTTATACAAATGGGTGATGGGCATACAAATGGGTGAAATAATTTTGGAAAAAAAAATCACATTCTCTATCTTGATTTAAAGGTAATGATTAAGAGCAATTCCACTCCACTTTTACACCGTTGAAAAGTGTACAGCTATGTAAATCAGTGGTGCTCATTCAGGAGTGATTTTGTCCCCAAAATGTATCTGGTAACATCTAGAGACATATTTGACTTTCAAAATTTGGAGAGGAGGTGCTACTGGCATTTAATTGGTAGACACCAGTGATGCTGCTAAACATCTGACAACATACAGTAGAGACTCCCAACAAAAGAGAATTTTTAGACCAAAATGGCAATAGTGTCAAGGCTGAGATATCCTGATGTACATTAAAATATATGTATAGATTATTTATTTAAAACATTATTCATATTAGTCAAAAGTGGAAGAAAAAGCAAACGTATATCACAATTCAAATTGATAATTGAGATATATGCATACATTAGAATACTACACAGAAAAAAAAAACAGAAAAAGGTTTCGAATTAACCTTTTTTAAAATGTTGAGATAAGTATAGATTCACATGAAGTTCTAAGAAATCATATGGAAAGATCCTGTGTACTCTTCATTCAATTTCAATTTCAATCCCTGATAACCTCTTGTGAAAATAAGGAACAATGTCACAAGTAAAAAAAAAAAAAAAACCTCACACACACAATATAATCCACTGATCTTTTTCATATTTTCCCAATTTTATACACATGTATGTGCATGTGTTTACTTAGCTGTATGCAATTTTAACACATATGTATGTTTGTGTAAATGCCATCATATTAAATATGCAAAACAGTGCCATTGCCACAAGGATCTGTTGTGCTTCCTTTTTATAATCACATCCACCTCCCTTCTGCCATCTTTCCCATTCTTAACCTCTGACCATGACTAATCTGCTCTCTATCTTTATAATTTTGCCATTCAAGAATGTTAAATGAGCAGAATTATACAATATATTACCTTCTGGGATTGGCATTTTTCATTCATCATAATCCTTTTAAAGTTCATTGAAGTTGTTGCATTTATCAATAGCTTGTTCATTTTTATTTCTGAGTAATATTCTTTGATCTGGATGTACCACAGTTTGTTTAAACATTCACTCCATTGAAAGAGATTTGCATTGTTTCCAGTTTTTAACTACTATGAATAAAGCTGCTATAAACATTTGTATACTGGTTCTTACTTGAACATAAGTTTCTATTTCTCTGGGAAAAAGTGCTCAAGAGAGCAACTGCTGGATTGCATGTTTAATTTTATAAAAATAAAACCCTGCCCAACTGTTTTGCAGAATGTCTGTACCATTTTACATTCCCACAAGCAATGTATGAGTGATCAAGTTTCTTTGCAATCTTGCCAGCATTTGGTATTGCCATTACAGTTTGTTTAACCATTCTGATAGTTGTATAGTGTTGTCTCATTGTGATTCAATTTGCAATTCCTTAATGGCTAGTAATGTCAAACATCTTTTTATGTGTTTATTTGCCATCCATATGAAAGATTTCCTAAAAAGCTTTGAGGTGAGATGTTGCCTAGCATGTCCTAGGACAGCCATTGTGGCTGGAGAAAAGATAATGGGAGGTAAAGTTGCAGGAAATGATGTCAGTGAAGTAGTGTGGCACGTGCCAGCTCATGTATTCTAGGTCATTGTAAGTACATTGGCTTTTGTCCTGAGTGAGAACTGATAAGTGGTATAAGATGAGTTATATTTTAACTGGATCATTCAATGTTCAACATGAACCAAAGGGACATAAGATGTAAAGATGGAGACTATGAAGCTGTGCAATTAGTTGAGTAATAGCAATAGCTTAGATGGAAAGGGTAGCAGAAGTGGTGAGATGTTTTATTCAGTATATGTTTTGAAAGTAGAGTCAAAAGGAGTTTTATGATAGATTAAAGGTGGATGTAGAAAAGACTAAGATAACTCAAACTTTCTGGAGATACTTGTGATACATCCAAGTGGGCATATCTATGTAGCCAACTGAATATTTCAACAGCTGTCAGCAGAACTCAATATATTTCACCCAGTTGGCTTGAATCTGAAACATTCTCCTTTTTGCACTTCCATAAGAAAGTACTCTACTAGTTTCCTCTGCCTTACTGGATGCTCTTCTAAGACTTCTTTGCTGACTCTCTCTCTACCCTGCTCAGGGTCTATCCTAGACCTTCTTATCATTAATAATTAGATATCCTCGATAGGATCTTGGCTCTTAAATATATATCTCCAGTATAGACAAAACCTTAAATTACTAACTAGTTTATGTGACTGCCTACTTAACGTCTCCATTTCAGTGTATGATAACTGTTTTAAATTTGGCAGACCTGAAGTCAGTCTTCTCTTTGCCAAACCCTGCTTTTCTCCTATCTTCCTGCAATGGCAACTCTATCTAGTTGTTGAGGAATGAAACCTATCTCTCATCCTATATATCTAAACAAATCTTATTTACTTGAAGTCCAAATATATCTCAAATTGACCCATTTATCCCCATCTGATTTGCTGCCATTCTTATTGGAGATATTATTATCTCTTTCTTAAACTTTTTATCATAGCCAGATAATTGATCTCTCTTTCTTCTACTCTTGCTCCATTTAAAACATACTCTGAGCAGCAAAGTTATCCTTTAAAAATATATATCATGCAATCATAAATAAACATAAAAGACAAAAGACTCTTGTTTATAGTAGAATGCTGAGTGCTGATTCATAAATATAAAGGGAGTGCTAGAGCTGTAAAATTATTACCTTGGAAATATCACTCTAAAGATTATTTCAGGCAGGAAACATCAACTGATGCTAAATTTAGAGGGCGTGGATTTTTTTTTTTTTTTTTCCTGAGACAGAGTATTACTCTGCTGCCCAGGCTGGAGTGCAGTGGCCAACTCTTGGCTCACTTCAACCTACGCCTCATGGGATCAAGTGATTCTTATGCCTCAGCTTCCCAAGTAGCTGAGACTACAGGTATGCACCACCATGTCCAGCTAATTTTTTGTATTTTCAGTAGAGACAGGGATTCACCATGTTGGCCAGTCAAACTCCTTGCCTGAAGTGATCCAACACCTTGGCCTCCCAAAAAGCTGAGATTACAGGTGTGAGCCACTGCACCAGGCCATTTTTTTTTTCTGAATTTTGATGAGGAGACAGGTACTTGCATTATCTTAAAATGTGTCCCCACATTGTTTAGTAGCAAGGAAAAACTAATAACTATAATGTTGAAGAAATCAGACAATCTTGAGTGGAGCAAATATATATTGTGTATCTCTCCGTGAGAAAACCTGAAAAGGATACAATATCACTTATGCATGTTGGGAAAGCATAAACTGAAATTAACCATGCAGAATTATCAGACAACTCAAAAGTGATAATTATTCTACTAAAACGTGAGATTGTGTACTTCAAAAATTTCAGTGTCATATGGGACAAAAGAAGCAGAGTAACTGTCTTAGAATAAAGGAGTATAAAAGATAAAAACTAAATGCAATATTTCAGCCTATGTTGGAATTTTAAAATGCTGAAAAGACATTATTAGTAAATTAACAAAACTGTAATACCAGCAAAAGATTAGGAAAAATATTATGTATCAATGTTAAATTTACTTGAATGGATAACTGTCCCATGGTGTTGTATACTAAAAGTCTTTATTTTAGGTAATATATAGTATAGCATGTAGAAGTAAAAGAACATTATTGATATGGTTTGGCTGCGTTGCCAGCCAAATCTCATCTTGAATTGTAGTTCCCATAATCCCCACGTGTTGTGGGAGGAAACCGGCGGGAGGTAATTGAATCATGGGGGTGGTTACCCCCATGCTGCTGTTCTAGTGTTAGTGAGTCAGTTCTCACGAGATATGATGGCTTTATAAGGGGCTTTTCCCTCTTTGTTTGGTACTCCTCCTTCCTGCCATCCTGTGAAGAAGTATGTGTTTGCTTCCCCTTCTGCCAAGATTGTAAGTTTCCTGAGGCCTCCCAACCATGCAGAATTGTGAATCAATTAAACCTCTTTCCTTTATACATTACCCAGTCTTGGGCAGTTCTTTATAGGAGCATGAGAATGAACTAATACAGTAAATTCGTACTGGGTAGTGAGGTCCTGCTGTAAAGATACCCGAAAACGTGAAAGCGACTTTGGAACTGGGTAATATCCAGAGGTTAGAACAGTTTGGAGGGCTCAGAAGAAGACAGGAAAATGTGGGAAAGTTTGGAACGTCCTAGAGACATATTGAATGGATTTGACCAAAATGTTGATAGTAATATAGACAATAAAGTCCAGGCTTAGGTGGACTCACATGGAGATAAGGATCTTATTGGGAACTCGAATAAAGGTGACTCCTGCTATGTTTTAACAAAGAGACTGGTGGCATCTTGCCCCTGCCCTAGAGATGTATGGAACTTTAAACTTTAGAGACATGATTTAGGGTATCTGGCAAAAGAAATTTCTAAACACCAAAGTGTTCAAGATGTGACTTGGGTGTTGTTAAAAGCATTCAGTTTTATGTATTCACAGAGATATGATTTGCAATTGGAATTTATGTTTAAAGGGAAGTTAAATAAATAAAAGAAATAAAAGTTTAGCAAATTTATAACCTGACAAGGTGATAGAAAAGAAAAACCCGTTTTCTGAGGAGAAATTTAAGCCAGCTGCAGAAATTTGCATAAGTAACAAGGAGCCAAGTGTTAATCACCAAGGCAATGGGGAAAATATCTCCACAGCATGTCAGAGCCCTTCATGGCAGCTCCTCCCATCACAGGCCCAGAGGCTTAGGAGGAAAAATGGCTTTGAGGGCTGGGCCCTGGGCCTTGCTGCTTTGTGCAGTCTAGGGATTTGGTGCCCTGCATCCCAGATGTGGCTGAAAGAGGCCAAGGTATAGCTTGGGCTATGTCTTCAGACGGTCCAAGCCCCAAGCTTTGGCAGCTTCCATGTGGTATTGAGCCTGTGGATGCACAGAAGTCAAGAATTGAGGTTTGAGAACCCCTGTCTAGATTTTAGAGGATGTATGGAAATACCTAGATGTCCAGGCAGACAGTTGCTGCAGGGGCAGAGCTCTCATGGAGAGCCTCTGCTAGGGCAGTGCAGAAGGAAAATGTGGGTTTGAAGCCCTCACACAGAGTCCCCACTGGGATACTGCCTAGTGGAGCTGTGAAAAGAGGGACACCATCCTCCAGCCCACAGAATTGTAGATCCACCAAAGCTTGCACTGGGCACCTGGAAAAGCCACAGAAACCCAGCCAGCCTATGAAGGCACCTGGGATGGGGGCTGTACCCTGCAAAGCCACAGGGGTGGAGGTGTCCAAGGCTGTGAGAGTCTACCTTTTCTGTCAGCGTAACCTACATGTGAGACATGGAGTCACAGGAGATCATGTCAGAGCTTTAAGATTTGACTGCCTCACTGAATTCTGGACTTGCATGGGGCCTGTAGTTCCTTTGTTTTGGCCAACTTCTCCCATTTTGAATGAGTGTATTTACCCAATGTCTGTACCCCATTGTATCCAGGAAGAAACTAACCTGAATTTACAGGCTCTTAAGTGGAAGGCATTTGTCTTGTCTCAGATGAGACTTTGGATTTGGACTTTGGGGTTAATGCTGGAATGAGTTAAGACTTTGGGGTACTGTTGAGAAGGCATGATTGATTTTGAAATGTGAGGACATGAGATTTTGGAGGCGCCAGGGCAGAATTATATGGTTTGGCTGTGACCCCACCCAAATCTCATCTTTAATTGTAGTTCCCATAATCCCCACATATTGTGGGAGGGACCCAGTGGGAGGTAATTGAATCATGGGGGCAGTTATCCCTGCGCTGCTGTTCTCATGGTAGTGAGTGAATTCTCATGAGATCTGATGGTTTTATAAAGGGCTTTTCCCTCTTTGCTCGGCCTTTCTCCTTCCTGCCGTCCTGTGAAGCAGGATGTGTTTGCTTCCCCTTCTGGCATGATTGTAAGTTTCCTGAGGCCTCTCAAGCCATGCAGAACTGTCAGTTAATTAAACCTCTATTCTTTATGAGTTACCCAGTCACAGGTAGTTCTTTATAGTAGCATGAGAATGGATTAATACAATCATGTATGTAAGTTACCCTCAAATGGTACAGAAAAAGTAAAATTTATATAAATAAAGACAGCAAATGACAAAGAAGATGGGGCAAAATATTAGCAATATTTGATACTAAATAAAGGAGTATGGATATTCTCTAAAACATTATTGTAACTCTTCTGTACATTTGAAATACTTTCCACATAAATAATTAAATATATACACATATATTTTTGTACATTTAAATATACATCCATATATACACATATATTAATTTTTCCATAAAGTGGATAGATTTTAATAAAAGTGAACATATGCATAAAATTTTACCCCCAAATCCACTATTAGGTATATTTCCAACAAATGAATGCTTATGTTCAACAAAAGACATGTACTAGGTTGATTATAACAGCAGTATTTATAATTTTCCCAAACTGGGAACTACTCAAGGGCCCATTTTCATTTGAATGGATAAATGAATTGCAGAATACTCACATAATGGACTGCTTTGCAGCATGGGAATGAAGAAAATACCACTAGACATAATGACATAGGATATTTTCAGAGACAGAATATAGAAAGAAAGAAGCCAGACATAAAATAGCACATACTGTATGATATCATTCATATAAAGTACAAAACAGATTAAATTAATCCATGTTAGAAGTCAGGATTGTGCTTACTCTGAGCAGGGGACAGGTAGTGACTAGAAGACAACATGAGAGGACATCTGGGATAGGAGTAGTGTTTCATTATTAGGCCCAGATACTAGCTACATGGATGTACTCACAAAACTTACAAAAACTCAGTGGCATCTGTAGTTTTCTCTAGCTTAATCTTACTTAAATAAAAAGTTTTTATTTTAATGTACCTATGCATTTTGGGGGCAGAGGGTATATGGGGATATATCTGTACCTTTCTCTCAAGTTTGTTATGATATAAAACCTCTTAAAGAGAATAAAATACTTAACAACAATAATAACAAAGTGTTATTCTCTTGCCAAAAATGATTCAGTGGCTTTGCATTGTCTTTAAAGTAAAATCTAAATTCCAGATTATGGCCCACACGCCCTTACGTGATTCCTACCTACTTCTTCAACATCATATCCTACTACTCCTACTCTAATTACCATATCCAGGCTTGGATCTCTGTTTACTTCCCCAAACCCATCAACTTCTTTCTCACCTCAAAGCATTTGAGCTTGCTGTTTCATCATGGGATCTTCTTGAACAGGCATTTTTACTTGGTTTTAACTCTTCTCAGCTTCAAGCACAGTCTATCCAAACTATCTCCCTGATTATTTGACCAGAGCAGCTTCTTAGTCCCTTTGTTTATTTATTTGCTTACTTATTTGTTGGCTGTATTCACCACCAACATGGAAGCGTTTGTCCCTTCCTCATCATGGTGTTCTCAGCATGTAGCAATTTGCTTGCACAGAATAGGCACTTGCTGGAAATTTTTTTTTTTTTGAATGAATGAATGAATAGACGTGCATGGAGCTCACAAAAAGCAACTGGGATAGGATTACAGATTTTGGAGTCATTAACAAATAACTAAGAGCTGAAGTTTTGAAAGTATAGTAATATGTGTAAAATGAGACTTAAAGGGGCCTTGCACTGATTCCTGAGGACCAGACAGATGTAAGGGGCAGGCAGAGGAAGAAATCATAAAATATATGGAGATCGACAGGATACAAAGGGAGCTCAGAAGCTAGAGCCTTCCCAAGACAAAACAAAACAAGACAAACAAAAACAAGAAGTGTAGTATTATGGTAGCCAAGAGGAATAAAAAACGCTGTCAGCTACAAATGAATTTCAATGTAAGGGTGTGATTAGCGGTCTTGCTGGAAGCAGGTTGCTTAGACAGGAGCAGACATATCATGAAAGGTTGAGGAATGAGTAAAAGATGAGAAATTGAGAACAGTAAATGGAGTAATCTCTTTCAAAAACTGCAGAAAGACAAACTACACATATTCTCACACATTTGTGGGAGCTAAGATTTAAAACAATTATACTCATCAAGACAAAATGTAGAATGATCATTACCAGAGGCTGGGAAGGGTGGTGGGGGTTGGAGGGAAAGTGGGGATGGTTAATGGGTACAAAAATATAGTTGGATAGAATGAATAAGATCTAGTATTTGATAGCACAACAGGGCAACTATAATTTAGTATGTTTTAAAATTAAGTATAATTGAAATGTTTGTAAAACAAAGAAATGATAAATGCTTGGGGTGATGGATACTCCATTTACCTTGTGATTATTACACACTGTATGCCTGTATCAAAATATCTCATATATCCCATATACAGATACACCTACTATGTACCCATAACAATTAAAAATTGAAAAAATTAAAAAATAAGGAAACCAGCTGGGTGCGGTGGCTCACACCTGTAATCCCAGCACTTTGGGAGGTCAAGTGGGGCAGATTGCTTGAGCCCAAGAGTTTGAGACCAGCTTGGCCAACATGGTGAAACCCCATCTCTACTAAAAATACAAAAATTAGCCAGCATGGTGGCACATGTCTATAATCCCAGCTACTTGGGAGGCTGAGGCAGGAGAATTGCTTGAACCCAGGAGGTGGAGGTTGCAGTGAGCCAAGATCGTGCTGCCACTACCCTCCAGCCTGGGCGACACAGCAAGACTTGGTCTCAGAAAAAATAAATAATAAGGAAACAAAAAATATTTTTCTGTTGTAAACAGAAACACAATTGGGTTAGTGACTAGAGAACTTGAATATGAGGAGAGAATTTTGGTTTCTTTTGCTTTAAGACAGAAGATACTTCACAAGTTTAAATGCTGATTAGAGAGAATCAATGATCCTACGTACAAAGAAAGGGAACCAGAGCAAAGGTGGAGGAACTAGCCCTAGATGAAAGAGGGGGAGGAAAAGTGGGAGTCAGAAATGTGCACAAAATGTAGAAGGTACAAAATAAGACAAGACGAGTATGGATGTCTTTATACCATATGCTGAGTTGTCATTGGTATGGGAGATGACAAAACATGGAGTTGAAGAGGGAAAAGGAGGAAGTCATGGAAATACATCATAATAAAACCACTGACGTACTGTAGGTCATGTAGGCTTGGCACCAAGAACATTACACACAAATATTATGGTACACTACAAGAGATGTCCATGGCTGTAAGATTAATGATAGCCATAAGCCCCACTCAAGTTTCTTGCAGGGATGACATTACATGTCACTTAGCAGTATGATGAAACTCAGTGGGGGGTTTCCAGAAGACGACTCCATCTCAGCACAGCTGCAACTTTTATAAACCTTAAAACAAGCTCACCCTTACAAGAATAGGCTTAAATTCCCGTTATGAAAGAAACACCTGGAAAATGACTTAGATTGCATACAGGTATAAGAAAAGGAAAAGAATCCCCCAAATTCTGAAAATGGTCTCCAAATGGAGATCCTCCTGGTCAGCTGGTCATCTGACTACCTGATTATATCTAGCCCATGCCACCAGCCTGCTCTTGTGTCTTGAAAAAGCACTGCCAAAATAAACCACTGGAGCGGCAGATGGTGTCTAAGACCCATCTTTCCCATGAATCATACCAAAGAAGAGAAATTGCCCCAGGGGAGGCTGCTTAACCAAGACTACCTGAGACCCCCAATCATGACAAACATCTAGAGTCAAACTGAATCATTTATCAAGGAAATAAATATTTTGGTGTGACACTAACTCCCTTCTTCTTTAATTGCCCTTCCCCACCCCCATTTGTTGAGTACTCAAGCCCTAGATAGAATGTTACAGAACTGCTACGTATCTGTTGAAAATTTGGTATGTTCTGTTTAAATATGCTTCAGGACAATACAATATTACTAACGAACTTTGTGAAAAATATTTAAAACCATGAGAAAATGTTCATCATTTAAAAATGTAGACAATTCCAGCATATATAGTGTCATTTCAATTAAAAAAATTATTTCTAATATAAATAGTATTTTTGTGCTGTGGCAGTGCTGATAACTTTATTTGTACATATTTTCAGTGTTTTCTAAATGTCTACAAGAATTATAATATTTGTAAAATAAGACAAAAATATTAGCACATATTCATAATTATCGCCTTAGGAAAAGCATCTTGAGGTAGACTTATGTGGATCAAAGTGCATTTGTTTATTTGCTACACATTACCAAATTTCCTTACAAAAATATTGTACAAATTTAAGATAATGCTAGCAAAAATAAACATTTATTATGAAGAAAGCACATGTGATTCTTAAAAAGAACTTCAAAGATCATGGCAAAAACAGAGCTAAATCAATCAGTTAAAAAAAAAGGCGTAAAGATTTGCATCTGACGCTCCTTAGTGGCAGGGGGGCCTCCAAAGAGCAACTCCCAGCCAGTGAGGGACAGAAGATGGTACTTAAATAAGCTAGTTTTCTTGCTCATTCATGGAACAACTCTGAGATTAGGTTCAACACAGTCTCTCAGAGGGTCCCCAAGGAGGATTGAGCCCAGGGGTGATCTACTCAATTAACATGCCCTTTGCTGGCTTGCCTCCTTTCCCGGGCTCACCTTCCTACTCCATGACTATGCTTCCTAGGCTTATCACCTTGCACTTACATCCTGCCTCAGGGTCTGCTTTTCGGCAAATCCACTCTAAGATATCATGAGAATCGCATTATAAAATATAAGTTGCATTTTTGTGTCATCATTTTTATTTTCTGTTTCTGATCAGGGAAGTTAAAACAGACATCTAATTATTTCTAACATTTAATTGAGCCACTACTATATTCCTAGCACTGAGCTAAACTTGTTACCTGAACTGACTTGTTTAAATCTCCCAAGAAATGCTAAATGCCATGCAGAATTTAGAAACAGATAAATCCCTCATCTATTTATTCAACTAATCATGAGTACAAATTGTGTGGAAGGCACACCACTCCATGAAGACAGTCCTTGTCCTTATGGAGCTATAGAACAGTGAGGACAGCTATAGAACAAGCGTGCACGTGTGTGTGTGTGTATTTACATATATTACATTTATGACGGAATACTATTCAGTAATGAAAAAGAACGAAACCATGTCATTTGCAGTAATATGGATGGAACTGGGGGTCATTATGTTGAGTGAAATAAGCCAGGCACAGAAAGACAAATCTTTCATCTTCTCACTCACATGTGGGAGCAAAAAAAGTTGATCTCATGGAGGTAGGGAGTAGAATGATAGGTACTAAAGGCTGAGAAGGATGTTGGGAGAGGAGGGAGGAATAAAGGGAGATTGATTAATGAGTACCAAGCTGTTAGAAGGTATAAGTTCTAATGTTTTATAGCATAATAGGGTGACTATAATTAGCAACAATGTATTTTATATTTCAAAATACAAGCAGAGAGGATTTGAAATGTTTGGAACACATGGAAATGATAAATGCTTTAGAGGAGGCCTATCTTAAATACTTTGACCTGATCATTACACATTCCATGCATGTAAAAAAATCACATGTGCCTCCTCAATATGTACAAATATTGTGCATCAATAAGAAATTTAAAACTAGAAAAAAGATTTCAACAGTTGAAAAAAAGAGGAAAGGCATTCTAAGCAGAGGCAATAATGTGAAACTACCTGAGATGGGAAGAGCTTAACATTTCTGAAAAGCGAGAAGATTGTTATAGGTGGACCATGGCAAGCAAAGAGGACAGCAGCTTGCCCAGAAGCTGGGGAATCGGGAAGTTGCCAGATCATGTGAAGACTTGGGCTATGAAGAATGCTGGATTTCACATCAATCAGAGTTCAAAGCCATTGAAGGATTTTAAGCAGCATGATTGTTTTTGTTGCTGTTTTTAAGTGTATTTCAGTTGTGGACTAAGCTCTTTGTCTAGTCTTAGACAAAGAAATGCGTTAAGTCTTCTAACGGAGGCTGTAAACTGCCTCTTGGAGAGTCAAATATGGAGTACAGACATTTATTTGTTTTTCAATACGCTGGCCCAGTTTTAAATGTTTGTTTGTAACTAACATCTGGATTTCCAGGATTTCTGGAATGATCTTCCAGGAGCTCTGTGAAAGGAGAATATCAGGCAATGTTGGTTGGCATTTCCCATGACAATAATCTGCAGTTGTGTTTAGATGGTATGTCCATTTTCCAGATTTTGAAGCTCCATATTTATCATGGAGCTACTGTATCACTGAATCTAACAGAGTTACAGATTTATGTTACCATCTAGTCTTTGTAGATAACTTTGCAATGCCTGCCTAGTAACCTTTGGTAGAGCAAACTTCTGTGTCTTTGAGTAAGCTAGTTTCTAAACTAGATTATAGATTTTTTTATGTTTAGTAGGCCAGCTGGGGGAAATAATGGAGAACAGTTAAGAGCACAAGTTTTAGATTCAGAGGCCCCCAATTCTGTAAGAAGCCCCAACCTACAGGACCAATTTATCTCCTATCATTTGTCTTCTAAACGCAGCACTCTTATCACCCCTAGGTATTTGACACTTCTCTATATGTCAACATTTTCATGCCTTCCAAGCCTGTACCTTCGCTGTACAATTAGGGACGCTCAGTCAGATGAGGCAACAGAGGGTGAGTAAACACTGAGAAGCTTGCTGCTGGTATACTCACACAATTGACCCAAAGCAGAAGTCAGCAGGAATGGGAGCTGCAACAAGTAAGAGTGGGAGAATTGACCTGTAAATGATTAGACAGGATGAGAGAGAAGATGGGCAAGACAAGAAGCTAGGACCACAGACATTACCATAAATATTCTCAGGTCTGGTAGTACAAACAGAAATAGCAGACTCTGAATAATCCAGAGATGTGGTCTGGTAACGTTGATATACTTTGTCCTTATTAACTACAAGTTGATAAGGAGCAGCACTATGGACTGAATATCTGTGTTCCCCCAAATTCATGTGTTGAAATCCTAGCCCCCAAGGTGATGTTGCTAGGAGGTAGGGCTGTTGAGAGGTAATTATTAGGTCATGAGAGTGGAGCTGTCATAAATGGGATTAGCACTCTTACAAAAGAGGCCTGAGAGAGTTGCCTCGGCCTTTGGCCTTGTCAGGTTACACTGAGAAGACAGCTGTCTATGAATCGGGAAGCAGAGCTTCACCAGGCACTGAATCTATTGGACTTATTGATCTTGAACTTCCCAGCCTCCAGAACTGAGAAATAACTCTCTGTTATTTACATACCACTATTCTATGGTGTTTTGTTATAGTAGCCCGAATAGACTAAGATAAGTAGATAATAGCAGATAGCAGATATGGTTTAGATGGTGTCTTAAGACTTTGAGGTAGATTTCAGGTTCTTAAATTGGGGAACCCAATCCGTGATAAGTGGTTTGAATTCTATTAATGTGAAATATAGTAATAAAGCCTCATTAACAACAGGGATTTGGCGAAGTGGAAAAGAAGGCTTAAAGTTCTATTTTCAGATAAAATGGTATAACCTTCAACTTCCTATTACCATGAGTTCAATTGTTTTGGTTTTTAGATCCCACAAATAAGTGAGAACATATGATGTTTGTCTTTCTGTTCCTGCCTTACTTCACTTAACATAATTATCTTCAGTTCCATCCAAGTTGTTGCAATTGACTGCATCTTATTCTTTTTTATGGTTGAATAGTGCTCCATTGTGTATGCATACCACATTTTCTTTATCCATTCATCTGTTTATGAACACTTAGATTGGTTCCAAATCTTGGCTAGAATTTCTGATTGCAGAACAATTGAAATAAATAACAGAATTGAATGTTTATTGAATGTTTTTCTTTCTTTTGGGCATTTTTAGGCTCAAAAGAGATAATTATAACTAGCATGTGCATCATTTTATAATAATTACAAAATATGTTGGCATATATTATTATTATTACCACTGCATTATATAACTTGAACATTTAGTGGTACTTTCTGGGTTGTTTTGCTTTTGCTAACAATAAAAACAAACAACAGTACACACACACGTATTTTTCTAATCCCATTTACTTTATTTTGTCATGCTACTTTTAAAATTCTGCTACTTTGCTCCATTTTATATACCTTTAGTACTCATATATATAATAATTATAATTATTTATATAATTAATTATATAATATTAGTAATTATGAAGTTTATTTTCTGGAAAATTTTAATTATTTTTGTTATCATCCATAGACTTATAAAGAAAATAATGGCAACTTTTAAATGATTGATGAAATATTCTTTTTATAGTTAAATGTCATTTTTTACCCAAGGATACCAAATATTATAACAATAATTTCAGAGGCTTAAAATATTAGGAAATGTTAATAGGCCACAAATTGTGTACAGACACATGTGCATTGGAGCTTTCAAGCAGGTTCACAAATACACTCGTAAGTTTTACCCTTGCAAATGATTCTGACATATCTTTTGTTGGTCTAGTCACTCTCCATTATTACGCTAAGCAAAGATTACCTTTGTTCTGTGTCTCAATTACAGAGCACGAAGAAGAGAAAACAGAAAACATCCATTGAATCCTCTGCCTCTAGTAATGTATGGCTCCCAGTATGCCTCCTTCAAGAGCATGACTGACCCAATTACTAGTATGAGCAAAAGGTATAATTTTTAAATGTGTTTACTTGAATGAGTCAATAGCATCTGATAAATCATGCAATGTAAATCAGTAAGATATACCTAAATTAACTAATATACCAGGACATACCTCCCATCTAACCAGCCTTGAAATGTAGACCAAACTGTCAAATCTAGAATTAAAAAAAAAAAAAAAAAGGAAATAAATTAGGGCCTTGCAAAGTTGCAGAGATATTTAGGATATGTAAACTAGATTAAGAAATCAAACAATTTATGATCCTTACTAAACCTGCAAATTGAAAAACATTAACATCTTCCTTGGCACAATATCGTTTTCAAATCTATATGACATCGCTTGGCTCCATTTTTAGTCAGCATAATTTTGGCTTCTATTCTTACATGGATAACAGCCAAATTCATCTGTCTTCTATGTCCAATCCTAGCATCTTTGTTTAGTTCCTCGACTGAGATTCTGTTTTAAATAGCCTGAAACATTACTCTAAAGAAAGAGATTTTCCTGAGCAATTTGAGGTATCTTTGTCAAATCATATAGTTATCTGAAGCTTTGTTTTCAATTCAGAGGTTCGAAGAGTGTAGATTTCTTTCTATAACTTGCCTAGAGATTTCCATGCCTCCTTTCACCAGAAATTGCTTTGATTAATATAATTCTCTTTCTGCTATGATTTCTTTTGCTAGTCACTGCCCTCTTTGATGAATGAAAAATGCAGGTGCTAGATTTCTTAGGAGGGCTAGGTTTGAGGGCAAAGTGTGCATTCCTACTGCCACAAATTGCTTTTAAAGCTTGAGTTTTTACATGTGTTTATAAAACCCTGGAAGATTATTTTTCAGATCTTGAGCCTGTTGGCCAGCAAATCCATTCCTCAACCTTCTGGTCCCTGAAGGCTAGTTTCCTTGGGCTCCTAGGCCAGCTGACTTCTGTCTTGGGTCAGTCAATGGGAGATGGAAGGTGGAAGATGGAGGGCAGGAGGAGGGAAGTGGTTAGAATAACCCTCCTTAAGCAGTTTGTCTCTTCTGTGATTCCAGCCTCCACAGTATATGCCCAGCATAGTTGTATCATCAAAGGTGACCCCGGGTGTAAGGATATTGTTAATCTGTAGGTCACACTATTCTTACCTATCATTCTCAGATATTGCATCATCTTTGCAATTAATTCCTTGCATTAGATTCCCTTTTCAGAAAATTCTTGAAGTGGATTATGTTTCTCTGGATAGATCCCAGTTGAACAAGTATCAATTCTTAGCTAAATATAAATAGAGAGATTTTAACTTTAACAAATTTATGACTGGCACTTGCAGAAGAGAAATTTATGAAGCCTATTGTATCATCTGAATGAATGCTAATCATATATTTACAATAAAAGTCACTGCTTAGAAAAATCCTACAAAAGTATAAAATAACGGTATTGTAATTCAGAAGAAGAGTAATTGGACTTGATATTTAGAAATATATATTAATTATTGAGACTTTTAAAATTTGTTAGAAAATAAATTGAGATGCTTGTAAGATATTCTTATATGGTATGTAAAAGCTTAGTAAGCTTTTCTGATTTATAGATTCAGTTTTTGTGTTCAAGCAAATCTCTCTGAATTTTTTCATCCCAGGAAGAAACCCCCAATTGAACTGATGTAAAACATAAACAGTGGCAATGAATTATAACCCAGTTAAAACTGGATCTGAAAGCTGAATAAAAGACATGCAAAAGCTAAAAATGCCTATGCCTAATTAAATCATTATTAATAAAATAACTGGATCTAATTCCAACAATACGGGTTTTTCTTTTGTAACTATTTGTTTTCCTAATTTGGCTCCTAATAATAAATGTTATTATATCACAAAAGATCACCACCTTTTTAGAATGTATCACAAGTAAATTTAATACTCTTAAGACCTAGCAAGAATTATTTCAAAATAACATAATACCCAACGTTTTCTGTGAAGTAAAGATTTTGTTTTTACTTTTGTATCTGTATTTTACCCATGGAATCATAGATTAATATACATTTTTGTCACCCCTTATATATGATTCTTACATGTCACTTATATGTACATACAGTCACATTCAGAAAAACATTTCAGAAGGAATCCCTTACTTGGTATTTCATGTGGAAGAGATAAAGTTCAAACACACTGATATAATATGCAGAGTCAAAGCAAATAGAAAATATGGCCAATTCCCAGGATGACTCCCTTCTGGTTACAGTGTCCTGGATGGTTAAAGCAATGGAAAGAAGCAGAGGGATAGTGCAAATAGACCTGATCAAAATATGTTGCTGTGACATTGGTTTTGTTTGTTTGTTTGTTTGTAATAGAATCTCACTCTGTTGCCCATGCTGGAGCACAGTGGAGGCTCAACATGCAGCCTCAACCTTCCTGGCTCAAGAGAACCTCCCAACTCAGGCTCCTGAATAGCTGGGACTATAGGTGCACACCACCCTGCCCTGCTTTTTTTTTTTTTTTTTTTTTTTTTTTTTTTTTTTTTTTGTAGAGATGGAGTCTTGCTATCTCATCCAGGCTGGTCTTGAACTCCTGGGTTCAAGCAATCCTCCCACCTCAGCCTCCCAAAGTGCTGGGATTACAGACATGAGCAACTGTACCCAGCTTGCTGTGACATTCTTGATTCCTATATCTAGTTGAAGCTTTGCAAACACACGAAAATAACTTGAAATGCCTTAGTTTCCAAATGATATTTTTATGAGAACTAGTTCTACTTAGATATAATCTGGCAAGAGATTTTGAAGTAGAAAAGTTACCTATATTGTCACCACAGTCATAACTGAGGAATTGCATTAGCTGGCAAAGCTATTCTTAGAAGCCACCCTGGCCAACTCCTTCCCCTATAAAAGTTACAATGAATAAAACAAAAGGTAAAACGTCTTTTATATCTGGATCTATATAAACATATTTCTGTCAAACTGAAATATTAGTAACAGTCATATGACTGTTTTCCCCAATGATATGTAAACCAAAACATTTAAGAAATATATTTCTTTGAAAACATTTATTTTTCTGCTAGTAAAAGGTGCCTGACTAGCGGTCTCTCTCTGTGAAGAACAAAGTTCAGATAACAGGGTATTTTTTTCCCATGATGCCACCCCTCCTTCTTCAAGCTTCTCCATCTCTCTCTTTCTCCTAGATATTATGGAAGTAACCCTACTCAGATTCAAATTATAGTGGTGCTTCTCTAACAATAATGTACATACAAACCACCTGGGGATTTTGTGAAAATGCAACTTGATTCAGTAGGTCTGGGTATGCCCTGAGATTCTGCATTTCTAACAAGCTCTCAGGTGATAACCAGATGCTGGTCTATAGATCAAATTCTGAATAGCAAGGAATTAAAAATTTTATCTCTCTTCCTTGTAAAGTATATGCTTCTTGAAGACAAGAACTGGGTCTTGCTTACATCTTGATATGTGGCATTAGTAAATATACTTCAATGAAGCATTTATTACATAACTGTTCTAACCATTCACTCCCCGTGCTCTGAGAAAAATTGTTAACTTTCTATACATGAAGAGTGAGAACTGTAAAGGCAAAATATCTTTATACATAAAATAATATATTTCGACCATATTAAATTTATGTATGTGTATGTTTCCACCATATATATGTATATATACGTATATACACGTGTGTATATACACACATATATACACACGTATGTGTATATATATATGTATATCATTTTAGCTTTATAACAACTGCATTGATATTCCCATGGAGAAATCATATCTCATGAATGCTTTATATATACATGTGTGTATCTATACACATGCATATATACACATATGTATATAATTTTAGCCTTATAACAACTGTATTGAAATTCCCATGGTGAAATCATATCTCATGAATGCTTTATCTGTAAACACTGGCATTGTAAAAGTACATTGCAATGAAAAGTAAACAATAAGTATGAAATGCCTTTTCTTAGAGGGAAGGAAGATATAATGGGCAAAATGTTGAAGCATTGATAATTGTTAGATATATATCATTATAGTTTAAGATATTGAATGAATTCCTATGAAATATAAAAGAAATTGTATTAATAGAATTTAACTATCTAGCTCACCAATCTAAACTTTTTCCTAGTTTTGAACTTAGAATCATAAAATAGAATTAACACTAAACATTAGGGAAACCCAAATCCTGTATATTAGAACATTTGTGTGTGTGTGTTGGTGGGAGTTGAATGAAGTTAGGAAGCCCAAACTAATAGAGCCTTCTCATTTCCATTTAATAAATTCATGGATTCTTTTGACTTCATGTGCAGAAGATGGCATCATATTAATGCTTTATATGCAAACTGATTCTATGATTTCCTGCAAATTAAAGCATAACATGGGGAATGTGATGCACACACACATTTTCTCAATATTTTTCTTTCCTGCTTCTCTTTCCCCAATTGACCGGTAGTAAATCCCAATGCTAATGGAATCTGAGAGGATCACTAAGAATTCTGAGAGGCACACACTCTTGTTGCCCTTTAGTACTTGACTTTTCTGATTCATTCTTCATTTCCCCCTCTCTTCCATCTTTCTCTTTCTCTCACTCTCTCAGTCTTATGAAACAGAAAATGAGAATATTGAGACTATAGGCTATAGGGCTCTGGTCAAAAAGAGGTGACAAAAAGGTAGTAAAGATTCAGAAGATGACAACTGCTATTTTACTTAATCTGTTAGTATCCATATGCCTGTAAGTATGAAGTTGAATTGTTTCTATTGGAGAGTTGTTTTCTAAAATGCTAAGCTTTTTTGGTTGTTGATGGCTGAAGTACGACAGCTCATATGTATCGTTGAATACTCTGACAGCATGAAAAAATGTACTGGCTCCTGGATGTTTTATCTTAATGCACCTACAAGTGCCACATTATATTACAGTTTCTTCATACCTAAAAGGTTTTTCACTGTTGTCTAGGAGAGTTTTGTCTGGTTCCACTTCATGAATTCCTCATTGGGGTTTTCTCCCCCATCATTAAAGTAATTTATTTTCAGAATAAGTCCCAATCACTGTATGTGGCAGCATTTTCATCCATGTGTTTAAATGTGATAAATTGCTTTCTATCAGTTATATTTATAGAAAGAAATTCTTACTGCAAATAAAAACAAAATGTATCTGTGCAATTACCAATTCGAGTTTTAAAAATTAGAAACATAAACTGTCTGATTCATATTTGGAATAACATTTATAATCATAAACATAACAAAAAACAATATCCATTTATACATATCACAATGCTATCAACATATTAATTACTCAATATTTAGTGGTAACAAAAAATAAAATGTTCATATCCCCATTAATATCACTCAGTAAATTTTTCAATTTTCCTTTATCCAAATCCAAACTTTATATGGGATATATTAGATAATAAGATGTATTAGATAATAATATAAAGTCCCATTTATAATTATCTTGTCACCATTGTTTAGAATTTGATAGCACAACATCTACTAGGATATAGTAATTTAGCCCTCAGATGTAAAACCAAAGTGTTCTGCAGTAATATGTTGGCTTGTATCAAGATAAACTAAAAATCTCAAGCACTCCATTTCCAAGATCACTTCAGAGAAATAAAAAGGCACTTAACAGCTAGGAAATCCTATCCTATAGGATCACAAACAAGAATTGGCTATTCAGATCCAAAGATATGAGTTACTGCTTTTGCTGTCCAATATGTCTGAATAGGTTTCATTTATAAAGACACTCCTGACAAAGCAGTATACATTTTACGTATTCAATAATGCTTATGAAAAAGGTAATTAACTTTTCTTTGACTATGCAGGAAAAAAGAACAAACTGCTTATAAAGAAACTATAGCATAAACTTTATTTCCTTTACATATTGAGTTAAATTTACTGCAGAGCCAACATGATTTGTAATGCAAACCATTTTATCTTTGCAATATTTAGGCACAAACCATTGGTATTTAATGTCTTTTTCTGGTAACATAGACATCTAAAAAATCTTTGTAATGAAATATTTCATCCATTACGGTAGGTTGCAGGAACTACAGCAGCCAGGTGGAGGACATTTTGATGGAAAAAAAAACTCCAAACTTCTCTAGATACCTTATGGGTTGAGCTGTCCTTTCTGCTGTGGGTTTTTTGTTTTTTGTTTGTTTTTTTGTTGTTGTTTTGTTTTTTTTTTTTTTTTGCTAAGGAATTGACGAAAATTAATTTACGAAGATGAGAGACTAATAGAAGGAAAAAGTATATTGACTAAAGTTAGACAAATAATGGCAATAAAAAGCTTAAGATATTATGGCCAAATTTGAATCTAATGCTATTCAAAAGAATTTAGCATTTATAAGAATTTAACAGGCTTTTACAATATTCCCAGTAGCTTTTTCCTCCATTGCTGTGGATATTTATATGGTTTTAAATCTAGCAACTGATTTAAGAATCTGGACCTAAATATAGCATTATAAAAAGCCTTAGTATTCTTCCTATACTCAAGTGCCATACATTAATATGCATTTCATAATGTTCACTGTAATTTAGTGAGTACATATATCATTATAAGTTTAATATTATTGTATGTTTAACCTGTTGGCAAAATCGAGTCTAAAAAAGAATCTAAATGGAAGAAATTTAATGTGGGTTTACAAAGAGAACGAAAGAGTTGACATTTAGTTCAAGTAAATGGTTCTTGTTCTCAATTAGAGCATCCAGTGAATATTAACCTCAAAAGTATATTTTATTTGCTGACCACAGCATTCATGAGATATGTGTGGTTGAATATCTCAACTGGTCCTGAAACTTTCTTAATTCGTTTCGTCTCTTCTTCCATGAAGTTACACAGCTGTTTAGTTCTTTTGTAAACAGGGAAGGCTAGGCACTCTTGCACAGATCTTTTTAGCATATGAAACATATTGACATGAATATAACATATGTGCCAAAGCAATATTATTCAGTTAACATTTCAACGAAATGCAACATAAAATTTTAAATTACATATTTCTGCATGTGTTTGATTCTTGTTTACTGTATCTGATCCAGAAAAAAGGAAGACTCTTATTGTGAAAAAACATCTCTAATACCTTAGCATTTTAATATCATCTGAAAAAAATGGTTATAACCAGTCATACCAGTCATTTATTTTTCCATTGCTTAAAATTACCAGGTAGCAACATGGTAAATTCAGTTGATCAGGGCTTTTGATTCAATAGCGATTGTCCAGGAGAAGTTCACTGACAGACTTAGGTATATCAAATACAGAGAGCAGGTAGGATCTCGCATGATCTCACTTATATACAGAATCTTAAAAATACTGATCTCATAGAAGTAGAGAGTAGAACAGTAGTTACCAGATGCTGGGGAGGGGTGGGGCAGGGGCACTGGGGAGAGGTTTGTCAACAGGTACAAAGCTACAATTAGATAGAATAAGTTCTGGTGTTCTTGCGCAGTAGGGTAATGGTAGTTAATAGTAATGTATTGTGTATTTCAACATAGCCAAAAGAGTGGATTTTCTATGTTTTTTACTGCAAAGAAATGATAAATGTTTAAGGGGATAGATATGCTAATTACCCTGGTAATTATACAATGTATACATACATGGAAACATCACAATATATCCTATAAATATGTATAATTATTACCTGTCAATTAAAATGTTAAAAAATTAAGAAAGTGCATAGGATTATTTTGTTTCCTGGAGCAGCAAGGCAAAAAATAGAGCTTCTCCACCCTGGTCGAAATATATGACCTAAAGCAAGTCCATCACATCATGTCACCTTAGTTTCTACAAATAGAAGGCACTGCATCTTTTCCTTTCTCAGGGAAAACAGTTGTAATCATGGATTACTTGCTGTTTACAATAAAAAAGACATGATATGTGTGATATGTACCTTTTAATCATATTTTTAAAATACGCACTTATAAAATCTCTTTATGATTTAACACTTATCTTTCACTTTAGGAACAAAAGCATCCTGTACTTAAATAGTTTACATATGCCTTTTGTTTTTTATTTATTGTGTAGCTATGTAGGATTGTCAAAACCCTAACTGAAATGTAGTGTTACACTACTGCTTAGGTTTTAATAGTTGAAAATTAGGTGTTGGTTAGAATTTAATTTTCATAGCACTATGAATAACTTGAAAATATCTTATAAATACTTCAACAATATGTCTTTTTATTACTCCAATGCTCTACATAAGCAAATATCTCAGAGTAGAACATGATGGAGTCTTGCAAATTGAACAGATCCTGGAAACCAAAAAACAGGAAGCTATTTTTCTCAAAATGTTAGTATCAATTTCCAGATGTTGGATATACACTGAATGAGGAAGAAATGCTATAAAGGAGCATGGGTTATGTATTATGTAAGCTGAATAGAAAATTTCAGATTAATATTCATGACATTTCTACTTGCTAAAGTAAATTACCAATGTATATGTCCTCTGTAGGGTAACACTTTTACTTTTCCTACCTTACCTAACAGTAGAAGTTAAAAAGTTGTAATATATGTATTGCACTTTGACCTAAGAAAGGAAGTGAGGCAAGGAACTGATACCAAGTAAGCACTTGGCTCCTGGGGAAGGGGAGGTAAATGGTCTCCCTATACACCAAAGAACTGATGGGGAGGAGCTAGGACATGAGATATTTTGCAAAATGCAGTAAAAGCTCCCTCAGTAAAGTGCTGCTGTAACCTGATCTTCCTCACTGTCTTTCTTTCTTTCTTTTTATTAATAAGGCACTGGCTGACTTCCTTGCTTACATGACTGTTCCAGGATCCCTAATCTTCAGAAGATATCAGTGCTTCTAACATAAATCATGCCGGTCATCATTTAGCTTCTGTTCTTCCTTGGAGAGGACTTAACAAGAAATAGGGACTTTTAGGTAAATGAAATTTATGCTGACTCCCTCCACAGTGGGACTCACTTTGAAGTCCGATTAACAGAAGGAAGGCCTATTTGGTGCACGTCTATGACCCCTGTGAATTTCTTAATTCTCTCTCAGGTTTTACTGGTTCTAAAGGATTCTCTATGACTTTATTTGTACTAAGAGAAGCCTGAGAAATATCCCTTTCAGAAATTTCCAGCCTTGATGGGCCTGAGAAGTAAAAGTTTCAAAATGCATCTTTTTTTTTTAACAAAAAAGTTTCATTCATCCTCCCTTGCAATCATTTGAACAACATTTTTTTTTTCCAAAAGGATCCATGCAGATTAATTGAATAGTTTTCTTGAGGAAAGAATTGAAATGGCAATTCAAATTCAGCTTCAATCAGAAACTCCATGATTTTTAGCCTGATCTTTGTTGCTCCATAGGGTTGTTAGCTTACTAAGGAGCCTCTGGTGCCATTACACAATTTTTGCTTTGTAAAAGCAGGGACCCCAATGTTGGGGCAATTCTACAATCTGACTGGAGTTTCTCGTTTGCTTCCTGGAAGGAGCTTTGTTACACACCCAGTGAAGTGGTCTTAATGAAACTCCATTGCTGGTGACTAAAGGGCTTCCTGTGTCTAGTTAGAACATGGAGAGCAGGTTAATTGAGACCCTTCTCACTATGCCCAGGGGAAGCATTGTTAGCATCCAGAAGAATTTGGTTTCTGGAGTTTCCCTTTGCACAGATTCCATACTGTGTTATCCATTGCCAGTGGGATAAAAGGAGAGGTTTTTGAAAAGAATTGATACCATGATTCTCATATGAACAATGCTCCATGTGATAGGCATGACCAATCTAAAGATAAGTATTTCAAAAGGAAAGAAAAAGTTAATTCTGTCCTGTGGGGTAAAGCTTAACAAGAGCAGGAAGATATTAAAACTTAAGTGAATTTGCATCGAAGACATGCATTAATAACAATAGCAACAACAACAAAATATTCTCATCAATGATTAGAATTGATTTGTGAAAAGTTAGCCCAAATTTGTGCATTTGCATTCTCTTGTTTATCAATAAAAATATTGTTTTTACATAAACTTTTCATCTTGTCTGCCTGTTCCTCATCTGAATAAGCAAACACACACACAGACACAGACACACACATACACACACACACACACAAACACACAATCATTTGTCCTTAGAAATATTAGTTGACAGTTGACAGTCCACACAGAAAAAGAATAATTTAAAATGTGTGGAGATTATTTTCTTTCAAGCTAGTACTCTATTTCACAAGTTTCACTATTTTTCACTGAACAATTTTAGTATTTGACAAAGAGATGTCCACATATTTGTATTAGTTTTTTGATCTACAGGTTTCCAATTTATTGCTAAACATGAACTCAATTCCATCTCATATAAGCGAAATTCTTGGGCTTTGCATTGACATCTGTTTGCCCAAAGCCAAGAAGATAATCCTTTAAGTCACTCAGATTGTAGTATCGTGAGCAGTCCTAGATAAACTTATAGACAATTTCCCAAGTATTACAGACTTCTTCATCAGGTAGTACTTTAATCATCATTCAATTTTTAAACAACATTTGATTCAAATCTGGTAATTCAGTCCCATTGGATGTGAAGATTAACTGATTATTGTTCTTTTTACAGCAACCAGTTAAATTAATAAATTGCTTTATCAAGTTGTCCCTCAATTCTTTTGTAGTTATACTCAAAATTCAGTTATAGTCTTACTAATCACATAATTATAAATGTATTTTCTTGTTTTCTTCCAATTTATGAACATAGATACAAGAAAAAAGTCTAGAAACTGATCGGGGGTTTAGAAACCTCTATATTGTTTAGTAGTGAAGACATATTTATATGTTGGTAGGGCACATTCTGCATTAGCACTCACATCTACCACTGGTCATATATCAGTATGATATATAATATTTGCATTACTGTGATAATCAACAAAGAGGATAGAGTCAAGAAAAGTAAATATTAATGTTTAATGTGTTTCCAAATATGTAAAAATGTGTAGAGTCAAATTTGACCTCAATCAGTGCTGTCTGTCCAATTCAGTACGTAGCTAAGAGACATGCTTTCAGTGTTTCACTTATCAGTGCTCCCTGCCCACTTCTAAAATGTTGACTTATTTAACTCAAATAATGAGTCAAAAATCGAGGAGCAATTAAGCTGAGTGCAATTAAATTTAGTATGCCAGTCTTATATTCAGGTCAGAACAGAAATGAAAATTAAAGTAAGTGCCAGATTTGACTGATCAATGAAAAGATAAAACCTGAGATTTTAAGTTTAACTGGTGTATGGCAATTTAAACCTCAAACTCTTATAGGCATAATGTTTTGAAATATTGAAATGATTCTTTTCTTTCTAGAAAAATAAAGCTTTCAAGCAACTATAAATTTTACATTTTTTTGTCATGTGTCTAACTTCTACTAAGATTTATGCCTCATCTGAATGGTCATCTCCTCTTCAGAACTATTCCTGATCATTCTCACAATATGTCTCTCTTTTCATGTATTAAGCTGACTCAATACCTGTCCCAGTCACACGTTTTCCATAATCACATGCTATTTATTAGGCATAAACTTTCTTATAAAAACTCTTTCATCTATTGTTGTCAGAGAACTAATGTTTTCACCTAATTGCATTTTTTAAATCCTTCTATTTCTTTATTTCTTCTACCCTTCTATTTCTTTCATTCTTTGTAATCCTCCCTTCTCTATCCTTCTAATTTGGACCTTTGGGGTTATATAGATGGATATATCTAAACTTTAAGTATTATGTATTGAATTTTTATTTAGATGATGATAAAGTATCTTGTACCAATTCATTCTTCCACCAACAACTACAAGAAAAACTGTATGGAATGTGTGTGTGTGTATGTGTGTGTGTGCGTGCATGTGTATGTGTGTGTTTTAGGACACTGGAGAACAACCAAAGCAGTTAGGACTTGAGGAGTCAGTACCTTGGAGAAACAGAAAGCGGTGAAAGATGAGCCTTGTTTTTGGCACTGCTTTTCCCCTTGAGGCGTTTGTCAACTACCAATAAGCAGTTGAAAGACTAAGAAGCTTGTCAGAGATATTGGAGGTATCATGGGGCTGAGGAAACAAAATTGGAATTAAGCCCAATCAAGGAAAAAAGGACCCTTATCTCAAATTTTTTGGTTGGGGTTCTAAAAGTATATGCTCAAGTACTAAGAGCACACCAGAAATAAATCATCTCTCACAAGACCAAAACCCAGCTACAAATTATCTGAATCTTAATTACAGTCTAATATTCTTCTAACCTGGAAGGGGGAGCTTTTTTACAGGGTTGGGAGGCCAATAGTTGTATTGGAATAGGACAATCTGCCCCTAGCCTGACTGCCTTGCTAGAATTAGAATATTTTCTGGAGGAAGACTACATTAGTCAGATCCTGAGGCACAGATTATCTCTGCAGTGTTGTATACATAACCTGTAACATTTAATATAAAGTTTTCAGGTGTACCACCAGGAGAAAAAAATCAAAGGGCCCAAAATTAAGAGAACAAACATATAATAGAATTAGACACTCAGGCAAATGAGATACTGGAGTTGTTAGACAAGTTTTTAAGTAAATGTAAATTACATGCTCAAGAAAATAGGAGACTCTGTTGAAATTTTCAGCAAAACCTAGTCTGTGTACAATAAACAAATGAATATTCTAAGGCTGGAAAAATAACAATAAGCAATTCTGAACTCAATTGATAACTTAATCACAGACCAAGTTCTTTTAACTGTTTTACCTTCTGCAGAATGAAGGATTAGCTGTAATTAACTTGAGTTAGGTAAAGATTTCTTAAACAAGACATAACTTCTGCAGGGTAGAGGGTTAGTGAACAAAAATTTAGGTTAGGAAAAATTATCCAAATTGAAGCACAGAGACAATGAAGGATGTAAAATACAGAAAACAACATAAAAACCATATGGGACATGGTAAAATGTCTAAAGTATATGCAAATGAAGTATCAGAAAAAGAGAAGAAAGACAATATATAAAAGGAATATTCAGAATCAATAGAAGAGGATTTTCCAAAACTGAAGACAGACACTGAGACATAAAATAAATATACAGAAAACCACACTTCAGTATATCGTTAACTGCTTAAAATCAAAGTATACATCTTAAAAGCATCCAGAGATTGACTATTCATAATCCAGATATTATGAATATTTCATATTCAAAACAGTTACAGAATGATTAATAGCTTATTCTCAACAGTTATAATGGAAAGCATAGGACAGTGAAATGACCTTTTTTAAAGTGTATCAATCTAGAATTATATTAAAATATTCCTCATAAATAAAGGTTAAGTAAATAAATACTCATAAACTGAGCAGATGCATCTTAAAGGAAAACCTAAGGAAATTCTTCAGAAAGACAGAAGTAAAGGCTTACAAAAAGAAATATAAAAAACAAAAGGAGTAAAACTATTGATAAATCCAATGAATATGGAAGTCTAAATCAATAATAGTAATATCTTGTGGGATTTAAAAATATATTTATCTAATACAGGATGTAAGGTCTCCAAACTAAAATTTACAAAACACTATTGAAAGAAAGAAGGCTTAATTAAATGATGGCATATGTGTCTTTACCAGTTAAAATACTCAATACTGTGCCAATTGTCACTCAAAGTGGTCTTTCAATAGATTCCTGATCAAAATTGCAGAATGTTTCTTGTGTAGAAATTTAAAGCCTGATTCTAATATTTCTACGGAAATGCGTAGAATCCAAAATACTCAAAACAATTTTGAAGAATAGTGATAAAACTAGAGGATTTCCACTACCAGATATTAAGACTTATTAGAAAGTTATGATAATTAAGACAGTGTAGTATTAGCACAGGATTGACCCAAAGTGCTCCCACCGTTAGGAAGGAAGAGTACAGTCTTTCCAAATAAATGATGGCGAATCAATTGGTATCTGCAAAGAAAACTTGAATTCTTCCCTGTCTTACACCATATACAAAGATTAGTTCAAAATGGGTGGAACATAAAGAAATGTGAAAATTAAAACTCTATCTTCTAGAAGATGTCAAAGGAAATTACCTCTATGACTTTGGCAAGTATTTTATAGAAGACATAAAATAAATAAACCACTATCCATTCAATAAAAAAAAATAGATTTCACAAAAGTCAATAACTTCTGTTCATCTAAATATACCATTAAGTGAGTGGAAGACAAATTATAAGCCAGAAAAAGCTCAATTTGCAATGCATAGTTTAACAAAAGACCCAAACAAAAGACCCAAATCCACAACATATTTAGGGCTATAACCAAAATAAAATAACCCAATTTAAAAAACGGCTAGAAAAATTCAACAGGCACTTCACACACACACACACACACACACACACACACACAATATTCAAATGGACAATAAACATGTAAAAACATATTCAACATCATTAATGAACCGGGAAACACAAACAAAAATCACAATGCTATTCAATGATATACCCACAAGAATGGTTAGAGTTAAAAGGATGAGCAATGCTAAATAACATGAAGAATTGATCAATTGTAAATTTATACATCACTGAGGGCAGTAAAAGTTGGTACAAGCACTTTTGAAATTTGTTTGGCATTATCTGCTAAAATTAAATATATGCCTAGTCTATTATCCAGGAATTCTACTTTTGTATGTATACCTAACAAAAAATGAGTGCTCACATACAAAAGACATATATAGATGAACAGATTGATATATAGATTGTAGATGGCTAGCTAGACAGAGTGATATAAATATACATACATACACATGAATATGCATACATACACATACACAAGCATACATAGAACTAGAAGGGGCTTCTGGACAAAATTGAAGCTTGTAGAAGAAATGGAGGCAGAAATGATAAGACCAGAATGAACAGCTTACCTAACTCAAGTTAATTACAGCTAATCCTTCATTCTGCAGAAGGTAAAACAGTTAAAAGAACGTGGCCTGTGATTAAGTTATCAATAGAGTTCAGAATTGCTTATTGTGAGCAAGGAGACAGTAATAACTTTTCTTTTCCATCTATTTCACATCCAACTAGAAGACATCCTACACATGGTCAATAAAAACAGGGTAGAGTGGAATAAATGTATTGTCCAGGAGTGGGGAAGTGACAAAGTGCTAAATACTCTTTTAAATCATATTAAAAATGTGGAATAAAAACTCTAGAACCAAATTGTTTATAGTGATTCCCTCCCAGGAAAACATTTTCAATATTTATATTTCTATAGTGATGGAAGTTGTTATAAGAAGCTCTTCTATGTTACACAACTTAAAATAAAAATTTTCAAAGGCTAAAAGATATGAAGAATTTCATAATAGCACAAACAAAAAAGCAGAAAATTGATAAATAGCATTAAAATGCTCTACGTATTCTAAGTCCTTGCATTGTCTGGAAAGTAAAAGTATTCGTGTACATTAGTCTTTAACAAGTCAAGGATAAATATAATCTCTAAAGATTAAGATAGTTGTAGAAATGTGTATAAGATAGTAGCATTGAAGAAGTTGCATAATCAAATCTATTCAAATTATGCAAAGGAAGGCAAGAAAGAAAAGGAAGGCACGAAAGAAAAGGAAGGCAAGAAAGAAAAAAGTAGATGGAACACAGAACAGTTAGTACAAACAGAAAAATACTCAGATGGTATATAAGCTCAAATATATTATTAATTATATTGAATTTAAATATATTGAATTATATTTAATTTAAATTTAACTAAATCAAAATACAGTAATTTAAAAACAAAACTATACGCTGCTTATAAAATACACACATTAAATATAAGGTTGCAGATACATTTAAAAAGAAAGGGAGTTAAAAGATATACCATGTAAATAACAAGCAAAAGTATAGCTGATGTATTTTTATTTATATCAATCAAAATAGACTCTAAGACTAGTGGTATTGCTAGCAATAGAGAACTTTTATAGTAAAATTGCCAATCCATAAAGATTTTATATTATATTATTATATTTTATCTTATATTAAAATTTTGTTTATATGTACTAACACAAATAAAGAAGTCTAACAACATAGACTTCTTGGCCAAATAATAATAAACAATAAAAATAACAAGGTCCAAAATCTCCTTTTATGAAGTAAAAAACTTGGGTTTTTTCACAGATATTTTTCCCATGAAGAAATTCTTTTTATCGTTCCTTTTGGCCCTCTATTGACTCAAAGCTGTGTTCCAAAAAGTGGAAGCTGACAATGCCCTAAGTTCCAGATGCATTATGATAGTTTTGTATTTCATATATATATATATACACACATACATATATATATACATATATATACACATATATATACACACACACATATATATATACACACACACACACACATTTTGATTCATCTCATCAGATTAAGCATAGTACCATTGGGTATAGACCCTATTTTACAACTGGTTGTATTTTTCATATCATGTGGCAAAGTACTTATAGTTGACAAATGCTCAAAAATATGGCTGATTGACTAAATGGATGGAAATTTGTAGTATCTTCCTTGAGATCTTAATAGAAGACTAATACCAGGAGATCTATATTCCTTAAAGCCATTCAAGGGTCAAAAAAGTTTTGAGTACTGCTACATATTACAGCCTATTTCGGAAGAAGCATAACAAATATTAGCAAATAAAGGCTCTAAGAAGTAACATGTTTAAGAATGTATTATTCGGCCGGGCGCGGTGGCTCACGCCTGTAATCCCAGCACTTTGGGAGGCCGAGGCGGGTGGATCACGAGGTCAAGAGATCGAGACCATCCTGGCTAACACGGTGAAACCCCGTCTCTACTAAAAATACAAAAAATTAGCCGGGCGCGGTGGTGGGCGCTTGTAGTCCCAGCTATTCGGGAGGCTGAGGCAGGAGAATGGCGTGAACCCGGGAGGCGGAGCTTGCAGTGAGCCGAGATCGCGCCACTGCACTCCAGCCTGGGCGACAGAGCGAGACTCCGTCTCAAAAAAAAAAAAAAAGAAAGAAAAAAGAATGTATTATTCAATTATATATTCCCTGGCATACACATCTGCAAAAGGTGTGCTGGAGTTGCTAAAACTGCTCCTCCCATCTCCTCACTGTCCGCAGGACTAATCCTCCTGTCTTTACCCTTGAAAGTCCTCACTATACCATGCGTCAAAGTCCATTCAATATTTAATAGTTGTTTAGGAGAGAACAACCTGCCTCATTCATCTTTTATTTTTCCATGATGACAATCACGATCCATTTAATCCTTAAATATTTTATAAATTCTTAACAATTTCAAATTCATTGTTCTTCATGGATTAACTAAAAAGTAATACCTTACTACTTTTGAAATATGGATTTTAAAATTAATATGTAATGATCTAGATGTTATTCATATCTTTCATGTCCATGAACCTGTCAGACATTTTGAAAAAGATCTTAATCAAGTTATGAAGAAATCATAGTAAAAATTTTAGCAGATAAATAGTTCCATACTGAACTGAATGAGTTAAATCTATTCCCCAATCCCCTAAAACTCTAGGAGGAAGTGATAGATACATTTACTTTCATGAGTCCATTAATTAAGTGCTTACAATGCTCTAGGCTTTTATCAAATATAGAGATGGTTCAGCCTCTTTCTGAAGAGACAAACTTCAGTTTCTATCTCATAGTTATTATTAGAATATGAATGTGGTTTATTGGTTTATGCCACCCCTGGGGGACAATGAAGCGTATAGCATAGAGAAAATACTGGCACAATGGTTGTCTCCAGCTAAAATTGCCTAAGGAACAGAAGTTGCTGTCTAATAGGTTGATGGGTGCTGGCAGAGTTATGTGAGAAGCTAGAATTGCTTCTTCCTACATGACGTCTAGCATGTCAAGCTCTCCATTTCATGGGGGTAGATCTGGTATTCTCCCATGTCTTTCATAATTAGCTCAAGGTAGTCCAAATCAACAAGTTTACTGATGGTAACACCATGAGTATGTAGGCAAATATAGTAACATGATAACTTTTCTAAGAAAGGCAATGTTTGTTAGAGCTCTAGAGATGCTTCTGATTCTTCTGGATGTATAACATGACATTTCTCATCCATTTACTAAAGATACCATTTACTATGGGTAGAAAAGGCCTATTCTTTTAAAAAACTAAATATTTTCTTATATGAACATCTTTAACTATTCAAAGGAAAACAAATCAGTTGGAGAAATGAGGTTAATTTCTCAGCCCTGAACATGGAAAATTAGATACTCAATGATGCTCAATTCCAGATCTGTGAATCTAAATCTTTTTACACCATTACCTACGTACTGCAAAGCTATGGGGAATCAGGAAGTTTAAATGCTTCAGCCATTTCTTTTTAAAAACTTTTTTGTGTATTTTAAACCCATGGAATTGCAGGGGAAGGAAGAATAATCCTCCTGTAAATTAAGTCATGATGCTCTTGATGATCAGGTCAGACCAGCTGATAAGCACTCAGTAGAAATGCAGCACAGCAATTGACTGTCATAAAGATTAACATCCATTTGCTTAGCTAATGAGTGCCACATGCATAGCATATCCAAGCTCATGCTTTAAAAGGTTGTATCCATTTTTATCATCACATCTGGAAGCACATCCAGTGTGATATACAGCTGCATGACTGATTTTCATGTTTGTGGTTTGTAATCAGTCTCGTTAATTTTTAGTCATATTCCATATATACTGGTGTACTTGGAAATATATATTATTGACATCTGGAAAAGTTTCAATTTTCAGGTGTTTATAAATGCATTTCAGCACAATTTTCCTTTCTTTTTGGCCTTGAATGGTTTTTCTCTTGCTAATTTCGATAGGCATACTATTTTACAACAGTTAGCCTTTCATAGGTGATAATGCAAGAAGGTTTGCACAGGGATGCCTTTAAATAGACACTTTCAATTACTAAAGAGTCACATGACCCCATTTGATCTTTTTCAGTGCTATTAAGGTAAGAAAAAAAGGAAATGAATCCACAAAATGTTAAATTGAATGTTTAAAATTAACTTTTGCTATATTTTACTTTGAAATACCTGCATGTGTACTTTTTAAAAATGTCTAAATGATGTGTCATGTTATGTTGAGTATCCTCTTTCAAAATAAATCCTGCCCCTCAAGGATATCTATATCCAAAGATACTATGCCGTAATGTAGACTATAATAGCCCTTCTGTGCTAAGAAGAACAGGGATAGAAATAGATACTGTATGACTAAATGCTGATTGACAGCTCCATCACAGGCTTGGTGCTTCTTTAGCTAAGCTGCAATAAAGAGACTTCATATCATACCATTCAACAGATAATAAAATAGCATAAACAGATGTAACCTTATGGAGAAAAAAATTCTACTTGATTATAATGATAAAAAATTGAATCTTTTTAAATATCTTACGTAGAGATCACAAAAGTAAGTGTCGATTCACAAGAATAATTTTCCTCTCAATTATCCTTTAAGCATTATCTCAAATAGAAAATACCACAGTATCTGGGTATATAGGAAGGCAAAATATTTTCTTAATATATCAGTTTTTAAAAATGTAAACACTGATTGAAATGTCCCTGTGTTACAGATTGGAAACAGCTTAAAAGATTCTACAAAATGTAATTTCACTTTCAAATCTTTCAAAGTTTACCACATTAGTGTATTTTTGGCACAAAAAAAACCCTGAAGAATTCTTGTCATCAAAAGTTTTATAAGAAATAAGTAGTATGTTTTCAAAACCAAAGACCTTTACTACGCACAGAATCGCACATGACAATGAATGGCATCATTTATTGGTAACATAGACTCATGCAGATGTACCCCTGGAATCATGGATACCTCCAAACCTGTGGCAATAACTTATATAAAAATTAATGAAGTAAAAAATAATAATTTAAGCCCCTACTATTGATTATATTTAGTAATTTTTTCACATATACAATATATACTTTTACAATTATATCCCTTTGATTTATTTTCTATGATTTCTCCAAGTAACAACATCTTTAACATCTTCAAGAGCTACTATTGGGTAAGTTTTGACCCAACCTACATGAGCTATATAAATCACCTTCCATCCAATCTGATGATAAATGTTGTGGGAAACAAGTGTGATTATGTCTATTTCTGATTGATTCAGTTTCACTGTGATGGCAATACTCTTCAATGTTCTTAATGTTAATATTGAATATATTTTTAAAATGTAAGTTAACAAGTTCTATATTAAAATTCCTACCTGTTCTGATCCACATGAGGGAACTGGATTGAGATACTTTCAATGATAGAGCATAAGAGAGTGTAATTAATGGCAGCCATACAGAATCTTTGGGACATATAGAGTTTCTGAATCTCTGAATTCAGCAATGCCGTCAGTGTTTTGGCTGGCAGCCTATAACCCCCTTTTAACCTGAGCCCAGCTTACTCAGCTAGCTATGGCAAGTGACTGCTGAGCTGTTACTTTCTTATTTCAAAATACACCTCCGGTTGAGAGAGGGACATGCTCTTTTACATATGGTATGGGATTTTGTTTGGGAATTCAATTTTCTGTTATGAGTTTTTTAAAGAAATGTGCAGCAATGGAAAAAACACACACACAGAAACTTTGGAAAGGAAAGGTGGGGGTTAACTCACAGAAACTGAAATGCACTACTTGTTTTGGGCAGGCACAGAGAAGTTGAGGAACACTGTGTAGGTGGGCCCAAAAAATCTATCATCTAGGACTGGGACTAGAGAGTTCAGAGCTAAAGTCTTTCTGTCCTGCCTGAAATGCCACTACCACTCATGCTAAACAGGGCAGTTTTATTCTACTCTCCCATACATTTAATAGTCAAAGAAATATTATCATTGGGTTGGTGCAGAAAGCCAGAGATTATACTAGTTATGTGTGTGACAGAGGGTGTATAAGGAGAAGTGATGAGAAAATAATGTCAAAAGTGATTAGCTATCTTCTAAAGAGTGATGATTTCAATGTCAACAAAATTCTCATCCTGAGAAACATCTATACCTCCATACCTAATTACAAAACTGAGTCAAGTAGAACAATCAAGTAATATACCTTTACTCATTTATTCATCCATTCATGTATTCATCCTACAAATGTTTATTGAGAACAACCTGTGTTCAAGATAAATTCCTAGCACTGCAGCTATAATCTTGAATGAGATGAGGACCTTGCCTTCATGAAGCTGATATTCAGGTGATATACAATAAATAAGTAAACAAATAAATACACAATATATTTCAAGAAGTGATAAGATTAGAAAGAAATATGAAGGAGGAAAGGGGGCAGATATTGATAACATGTGTTGGGGGAGGTGGGCACTCTTTCCTATTGGGTGATAAGTAAAGGCCAACCTGAGGAAGTGAAATCTGAAGAGAAACATAAAGGAAGTTAGGTGGTGAACCTTGTGAAGATCTTAGAAAGAATTTTCCAGAAAAAGAATGGCAAATATAAAGGACTTGAATTAGAAATAAGCTTATTTTCTGGCATTAAAGCAAAAAAGGTCACTGTTGCTAGTCAGAGAATGAAAGGAAGACATGGTAGAAATTAAGCAAGTGCTAGATCATACTAGGTTTCACAAGCTGTGGTAATGACTTTGACTTCTGTACTGAATGTGATGGAAAATCATTAGAGATTTCTCTGTAGAGGAGAGATATGAACTGGTTTAAAATTTTAAACCAAGGATTCTGATCTGACCAAATAGAAGGCTGAATAGTGACATCATTTGCTGAGGTGAGGAAAACCAGAAAGGAACAGGCGGAAAGGAGAAAGAAGGTAAGAAAAAATAATTCCAATAAACACATTGAGTTTTTGATGTGCAATAAACAACAGAAAAGGAATATTGAGTAAGTAGTTGAAAATAAAAACGTAGAGCTCAGGGGAGAAGTCTGTACTGGTGGAAAAGATTTAGAGGTCATCAGCATTTAGATGACATATTTAAGATTATGGGATTAGAAGATATTACATAGGGACTGGCTGTAACGGAAAATAGAACTGAGCTAAGACTAGCATGAAGAACAGGAGCCCACACAGGAAATGAAGTACAGAGGAGAAACAGGAAAACAAGCAGCGTAGTGGTCATAAGCTAAGTAAAAAGAGTATGTCCACAATGAGGTAGTACTCTATCACATTCTGTGGAGAGATCAAGTATGAAGAGGACTATTGGATTTGGCAAATGGTAGTTCAATAATGTCCTCTACAAGGATTCAGTAGAATAGTAGAGACAAAGCCTGACTGGAGAGGTTGAGGGGAAAATAAGTGAAGAGATGATAAAAGCAAGACATTTAATTGAGACTTGTTTCCTTATTAATAAAATGCATAATGATCCTAATAATTTGGAGTTTCTTCTATCTAAACAATTTTCACATTTTTATTATGAGTTTGAACTCTTCGCATGTCATTTTCTCAAACCCTAAATTTCCAGTTCATTTCATTCCCTTCCACTGCAATTGTAAATGAGAGAGAAAAAGTTATTGAACATTTGTGATTTCTCCCCAGGAGTAATCTTTTCAATTTCACCACTCAGGTAACATCCTTACCTGCTAGATTATTTTAGGCTGTTTAGATTCTTTGCCATTAAAGGAAAATATCTTTATTTCCTAATGCTCAATATTTTATTAATAAATTATTCTCAGAAAACTAGTGCCTTGAGCTACATCTGTGGAAAAGTGTAATAATTAGTAGCATTGCAAAGAAACTTTAAAATATATCTAACATAGCCTGAGGGGAGTTGATAAGAGGCTTCTCATTTCTGATCCAAAATGGACAATGGTCTTCAACAGTTAAACATTTTAAACATAGCTCTCTAGAGGATATTTCTATCTTGGTACCATAAACATCCAAGTCAGTGAATTACTTATCACGGAAATAACAGAATGAAAGCCTCCTGCTTAGATTATTTCTTCCATAGACTGAGTATTAAACAACTAACAACTCTGGCCACCCAAGCCAATAGTACTAGGACTACTACTAATGTTACTAATAATAACAAAGAGTAGGTCAGGCTAGAGTGATCTTTTGGATAAGGTCTACCTTTCAACAGAGTGAAAACAGAATGGCTAAGCAATGCTTTACTCAAGTATCTGCCCACAGTTCATGTGGCCCCAGATCTGTCAACATTAAACCATTGTTCTTGTAAAGCAGATAGAATTATGCTGCTGGAAGACAGCCTGGTTGAAAATCAAGTTGTGTTTTATTGTAGAATGGGTTATGTTCTGATTTGTTATGAAGATAACACATAAAAGTGATGTGATGGACCCATTTTTCCAAAAATAATGGTTTATCTCTGACTATAAACTATTATTTCCAAATGAATCAAGGCTTATTATCAGGCCAGCAACAAGCAGAATATGATTCTGAATTGTATTTGTCTTACTCTTTGTCTAATATTTTGGGATATCATGCCTCATTACAAATTCTAGTTGGTAATTTATTTTGAAAATTTTCTGAAAGGATTTTCTTTGCTAAGGAGAAATGACCTTTCTTGTCATTTCAAGTGATAACAACATATAGTTCATAAATAAAAGTAATATTATGAAATAATTCAGAATGTGGTCATAAGAAAAACCACATTTCTGTCCTTTCTGTCAGAGCTGTACATATTACAGGCTTTTCTCTTAGAGTTCAGGTTTAATAAATCAGTATTTTCTAATTAGCTGGTAGGCTGGCAGTCACACCCCATCTGCTCTTCCCCCAACTCATAACACACTCTGTCTATCTCTTCCAGCCACGCATCAAACTCCTGCTGTTCTCCATTTAGCATCAACTTCCTTTCTGCCCTGATCCTAACCCATTCTTCTTTGGAGCTGTCAGCTCTGGCTCTCTGTGACTCAGCACTGAATTTCATACCAGAGTAAGTTGAAATCCATTTCCAAGCCATTAAATCTGTATTTGCTCAAGTCAAGAGTCACAACCTCACCTAAATCCTCTGTGTTTTCCTCTGGATCTTGACCCCTTCCTTTGTGGAAATTGTCAGTCCTCCCTCTACAGTCACAATAAAATCCAAATAAGGGTTAAATCCTGACCCTACTTGCATTTGAAAACTTTTCTCACTTTAGATGCATATAGAGAAAGACTTGAAGCTACAAGGACTGAATCTGATAGAACATCTCTTTAGCTAGTCATGTGCAGAGATAGATTAAAGCTAAACACAGCTCAGATCAATCAAAAGTTCAGACCACTGGCAACCACTCTTTGATTCTAAGAAATTGGTGCAGCTTGCTAAAGGTGAAAAAAAATCTATGAATGGAGAAAGCTACCATTAAGAATTGTAAGAAAGATACCCAACAAATTGATATAACCATAGATTATGATGTGATAATGCAAAGTACCTTCACATATGTTGGATAAGCTCTTTTTTGGCCATGAATACACAAGAAAAAATGTACGCTTGTTTGCTTTGTTTTTGAAAGCAAATAATATGCATAGTGCTTTAATCCAATCATATTCATGTATGATGTGTGCCATTGCACTTTTTGTTTGCTTGGCTATATTTTAGTGTTTAGTTAAATAGTGATATTTGACAGCAAAACAAAACTTTGGCACATGCTTGAAGTGGACTATGTAACTCAATTGCTGACATTTTGTATCTTATTTTTCCATAATGTCTTAAAAACAGGAGTGTGTTCTACTGCTGATAGCTCTTGTATGTAGTAAGTAATTACATGAAATTAAGGTCTAATTAGAAGACAGTATTGTCCTACACTATTAGGAAATTTATCTCCCATTCCCTTCTAATCAGACTTTTAAATAAATTTTACAATTTCATTTTTAATTAAAAGTAATTATATATCTGTCCCAGATCGTATATAAAGCTCCTCTTCAAGATAATCTGCAATGTTATTTAACCACGGTTGTTTCTTTTTTCCAAAAAGAAAGAAATCTGAACTTCCAAACTATTTGGCTGCTCCCTCAAAGAGTATGTTTATACCAGCAGAATCTTTGAGTCCTCTTCACTTGCTGCTAGCTCTGATGTGGCAGATTGGGTCCAGACTCTGACTTAAATGTCTTGGGTAGGAAAACTCAGAAGGTGAATCTTCAGTGAGGCCTCCATATACTAAAAGCTGCTGCTTAACTGGCAGTAAATGGAGCCTGGCAGCAAAATTAGTGTCTGTAAAAAATGGATTTTAAAAATGTCTTGAACATGGGCATAAATTATGAACAAAGATTAAGTGCCACATGCTTACAAACCCTTGCTTTCCAAAGAATGTGATATGTATTTTCTGATTTTAAAATAAGAAATGTCTGTTTCAAATTCATTTTTTAATTTCCTTGTTCTTCAGTCAATAAATGTTCAATAATGTTGCTGCTCCATTACCAACACAGCCTGCTCATTTTCTGAGCTGGTAAACTCTAACCTTGGCTCAGTGCTCACTGTCTTTGACCCACCCCCACAGGGCCCAGAAATCTTACAAAATATACCCTACCAACTAGATACCAAGGAAATACCATTTGGGGTTACATACCAATCAGGCAACAGTCTGGTAGTCACTCTTCAGGCTTTGACAGATAGAAACATTTAGCTGTGATTGTGTATGATGTCATGTGGGTGAGTAAGGATTGTGTTGTGCTCATCAGTCTGTTTACATCAGGAGCTCATAAAGAAGAAAATCACTTCACTTTATGATGATGATTTTCTCTGTCTGACCTTTTCCAGCACCTGCAGAGAACAGATCATGCAATAATCTGATCAAACACACTCCTTCACATGCACCCCCACACATGTACCACAATGTAAACTAAGTGTTCAAGGAAAAATGCAACTACTCATAGGTGTATATTTAAATTATAAAGCTTTTTTTTTTATTTTTGGAGTCCAAGGTGTCCTTGATTTTTCAGTAGTAGAAGTGCTTCTGTTTCTCATCTGAACTTGACCTTCTGGATTCATTCTAAATGCTACTTAGGCAGCAATCTAAATGATGGAGATTATAGATACTGATAAGTGGTGACTTTTTTTTATTCCAGAGAAAAAAAAACAAGAAGCCATATTTGTATTGGTAGGTTATTTTTATGATTATCCATCAAATAGATGGATCTTATCAAATATATATACTAATACTTTTCTCTTTTATTATGTATAGAAAACCTGCACTTCATCAAATTACTTCTGCCAGTTTTCTATACATACAGTAAACGATTTCAGAAATTAACTCACTAGAACTCTTTGTTAAAATTTGTCATTTATCTATTAAAATTCTTCAGCTTTTGTCAGACAATGTACTTAGCTCTGTAATAAGAGTCCCTGAAGATATGTGTGTGATTTGTCAAAAGAGAGACAAAAAGTGTATAAAACTCTAAAATGTCAGCAATCAGGAGATTTAACAGACTTTAGTAAATTTACATAGAATGAATAGAAATCTTTGATATTAATAAACTTAGCTCCGGGGAGTACAAGAAAAGGAGCAAAGAATGTTAATTTGAATACCATTTCCACATCACTTCTTCCAAAACTAAAAATTAGTATGGATAAATGTGTGATAGAGTTTAAATAACATAACTGTAATTATTTATCACCACCCCAAAGTTTCAGAGTGGGAATGTTTTCTCTGAAGTAGACCAATAAAGTACATACATTTTATGTAGTTTATTTTCTTTAACACAAAGACTAATGTTAAATGAGACAAGGCATATAATGTATTATAAGAGTGTCTGGCAGAGAGTGAATTTTGCCTTTTTTCATAACCATTGAAATAGAAAGAGGAGAATCATGCCATCAGGGAGAAGAATATTTCCTGACTTTAGGAAGCCTGATCAATAGCTAGTAACACACAGCACAGCAACAACCCCAACAAATGATAGTATTTCTGAAGTAACACAGATATACAAACACATGACTTTCTTAAGACTCAGATGTTATGAGAGTAATCAATTGGAATGGAATAAGTAGGAGATGGTCCCTGGAGAAAGTAGATGTTAAGCTACATTTTGAAGGAGAGATTGGTGGACATAATAAGGACTAATATGTACACATATTGGCAAGACTGAGCCAATCGTGTGCAAGGAGAAGCCAATAATTTGATTTTACTGAATCAAAAAAATATGTTGTATTAGTTTGCTAGAGCCCCCCTAATAAAATACCACAGACTGGGTGGCTTAAACAACAAAAAATGTATTTTTTCCACAGTTCTGGAGGTAGAAGTTCAAATTCAAGGTTTGGTTTCCTCTGAGGGCTCTCTCCTTGGCTTGTAGATGGCTGCCTCCTTGCTGTCTCCTCGCATGGTCCTTCTCTTGTGCACCTGCATTCCTGTATCCCTCTCTCTCTGTCCAAATTTCCTCTTCTTACAAGGACACCAATCAGATTGTATTGATTCTCACCCTAATGGCCTCATTTTAACTTCATCACCTCCTTTAAGACCTTTATCTCCAAATACAGCCACATTCTAGGTACTGGGGTTTAGGGCTTCCACATCTGAAATTTTGGGGGACACAGTTCACCCAATAACATGTGTTCTGGATTGCTTATAACTTTAGGTGCTAAGATCTGGGCAATGCTCAGTAGCAATTAGAAGTGGGGTTCTTCTTGCTTATACATTTTTAGAATCAAGAAAACGTATCTATGGATATCAGGTAAAGGGAAGCACAACTGGAAGATCCTAAAGCTATAAATGATTTGATTGTGTCTCCTCCTTCCACTGCTAGAAGAGAATACTGCAAGACATAAAGAGGAATGGAAAGAAATTAGAGTTACCCCTTTATAGTTTCCATTCCAATCTCCTATTTCTCATTGACTGCCAAGAGCCTCTGAGCATAAAAATTTCCACATCTTTCAGTTATTTTCTTCTAACCCTTTCTTCCCATGATGCTTTGTCTTTCTGTTCCCTGCCAGAATGCCAAGCAGTATATTGCTGTGGAACAGTGGGCGTGTTGGTGTGTGTACGGGAGTGGGAGAGGTTCATGCAGAATTCAGTAGGTGGAAAGAAGAAAGATCTTTTCTTTTTTTATTCCTTAACTTTTGCCGTGAGCTGATATCACATGAGAAAATGTATTAGCTAATAAAACAAACATGCCAACATATTTTCCCATTGAAATGATTTTCTGGTTGGAAAAGTTAAAGTACAAGAAAAGGAAAAAAATGAGTAACGTTCATAAAACTTATTTTAGAGTTCAAAAATGTATATTGGTGCCATTTTTTAAAATAAATCTTCTATTGGACTAAAATTATTCATTATAAAGGCTTCCTCTGTTATAAAACTAATTTGTTGTTTTTTAGAAGTGGTTGAACAGTAGCTATAACAACAGCAAATCCAGAGTTTACTATGTGCCAGGCATTGAAATAAACATTTTACAAATACTGTTTTGTTCTTGCAGCAACACTGTTAGGTAGATAAAACTATTATGTCTGTTTTATAGATGAAGAAACTCAGCCACAGAGAGGTTAATTGATTGCCCAGAAACAGTAAGTGACAGAGCCAGTAACTTTATTCAGGTGGTGTGATTTTAGGGCCCAGAATTTTAACTATAACTTTACACATCTTTAATAAGAAGACTCAGGTTCCTGTGACCAGTATTCATGACAAATGGTAATTCTAATTAAAAAAAAAAACAGGTTTACTCTACCATTAACAGAGAGAGGCATTTTTTTCTCAGAAAGGAAAATATTTTAACTGAAAAACCAGTACCATATGGCAAGGAAATACATGCCTCTGTATAAAAGCCTCACCCTCTAATGCTCTTTACTGATGTTCTGTTTGGATATTTGCTGATGATTTTTGTATGTCCTATTTGCCCTAATACATTGTGGATCTTTATAAAGCAACCAGCACATAAAACATCCTTGCCTAGATATTTTAAGTCTAGGATTTTATAATTGTAAAGCTAATTTCCATAATAGATTCAAAAGATTTTTAAAATGAAATTTCTGTCTTCCCATAATTATGTAACTCACCAAAGCATTTTTATGTGTGTCCTTAAAAATGTTAACAGTCTGAATGTTCAAGTTGTTGCTTCACTAACCAATATAGCTAATATAAAAATATATATGGCACAAAGATTGACCTTATTCTTCTGCTCAGAGAAGCTTCTGTGATGGCTAAGACTCTAGCCAGTATTGAAATAAAGAAGATTGAAATACAAATTGTGTCTTGTCTTTGCTGGGTTGGAGCGATCTATGAGAATATTCCAGAAGGTTCACTAGCCAGTTTTGACAGAGTCTGTTGGTTCTCCATGTATTCCTTTACATTTCCTGGCTTCCCCTGCAGTTAGGTTGAAACTGTGTGACATGTTTTAGACACTAGACTGTGAGCAGAAGAGTCACTTCTGGTTTCAGAGACGTGTTGCCTCCATTTCTCTCTGACTCTCCTCCAGTGGTTTTACAGTCTCTCTGTTCCAGACCAGGACTACAAGATAATAGGGCCCTCTGTGCACCATTGCTAGCTCTTATTAGACATGTAAGGTTGGATGTGGTAAGGCATCGAGATATTGGGGCTGATTTGTTACAACATAACTTAGCCATGCTTAATGAAAATGAAGATGAATTTCACTTAGACAAATGTGGAAGATAGGGGTGGTGTAAGAATTTATTATACATTCAGATAAGCAAACTCAGTGGACTTCCTGTGTATATTTCCCACATCTAAAATCACATCCTTTAAATAACCAAAAAAGTACACTTAAAAAAAATCCTTTTCTGTTTCCTCTTCAACCCAAATAATTAACATCTTGGAATAGATGTTATGAAATATATAGATAATTACAGGTACAAACATGAAGAAAAATTCAAGAGGAAAGCTTCTTGGAACAAGAAAAATTTCAGTAAAACTCATGTAACTTTGACTACCTGTGCCTAGTGAAACTGCCACATTTGTCTAATTTTAAATTCATCCTATGACCAATCATTGTGCTCAAGAGTTACCTTCACTTCAGTGGATGCTGTGGCACAATAGATAAATCCCTTCTTTAAAACTAAGGTGCTCACTCCTCCAGCTGCAGGAGAGTTGCTGCTGAGAGCTCACAGCTGAGTCTCTCCGTAGGATTTGCCCTCGACTGAAGAGAGATGCCTGCTCAAAGTCTGCCCCTTCCCTGGGATAGCCTACTCCCAAAGACTTGTGGGCATGGTGGGTACAAAGGCCTTGCCTCTTTTTGCCTCTGTTTGGAATATCTTTGAACTGCTATCCCCATCAGATGTGTTGGGGCCTCTGTTACACCTTTACTACATTTTAACTCTTCCCTTGGCAAACTCTATTTTCCTTTCTACCTAGTATATGTTATTCCCAAGAGCTCTCCCCAGTAATCCTCCTGCAGATAGATCTCTGTTCTGAGTCTTTTTCCTGAGGAACTCAACTTATGCTATCTGTAAGGCACATAACAGAATTGCAGCTTACAATGAAAGGGTAGTTTGTGCATAAAGAGAATCTTAATCTTTTTCTTTTTTTAGGTATCTAAAGTAAATGGCCTTATGTATAATCCTGAATTATAAGTGAATATTTTAATATAATTTTTACTTTGAAATAATTTTAGCTTTCCAGAGAAATTGCAAAATATTACAAAGAGTTCCTGTATATTTTAACCCAGTTTTCCCGAATGTTAACACCCTACATTACCATAGTATAGTTGCCAAAACTAAGAAATGAACCTTGATGCATAACTATTAACTAACCACCAGATTTCATTCAAATTTCACCACTTTTTCCATTAATTGCCTCTTTCTGTTCCAGGATACATCCAGGATACAATATCACATAGAGACAATAGTCATTTCTGATTGGCAAAGTTAATGAAACAATTATATGCACATATGCCTGTATATATACAAATGACTTTAATGGCTAACAATATAAGAAATACTTTTTTAAATCTATATTTGTATAGCATACCAGTCTAATACTAATTAGCTGTTTGACTTTATGCATAGTTCTTCATTTCTCTGGGCCTCAGTTGACACATATATAAATAAGCAGGGTTAAATTTGATATCTTCTGTTCTTTCCATTTTTACATTCTGTGCTTCAATGCTGTTAAAGATGACGTGAAATTTTGTAGAACATTTAGCAGGAAAGAAAATTTTCCTATTAAAAATTACAATTAAAACTGAAGATTTCTAATTAATGTAAATAAAGTGGGCATACCTCCATAAACTTGGTGGGATAAAAATTGATATAATTTTTATCATTAATGTGAATTTTTTAAAATGCCAGATAGTTCCCTCGAGCAACCAAAAAAATAAATAAATAAAAAACAAAAGATTGAGATAGAACAAGAAAAAGGTACACAGATGAAAAGATGAGAAAGCATTTGGAGTAATTCTTAGGAAAGTTTAGTGCAGAAGGAGAAGGCTCTTAAAGGTTCATAACTCATTAGTTAAGTATATTAATGTAGGGTTGGCAAAGAAATGGCCTGGACTGATAAAGCTGGTGATTAGAAAACCTCAGAAGATGCCACATTCTGATCAACATTTAATTATTTTTTGTAAATAGAAAGCTAGTTCAATAGGTCAAAATGAGAATGGTTATTATTCTGCAGAAGAACATCAATTTCTTAAAAATAAATTATGTTAATTTCTAGGCTTGTTGTTGCAAATGAAGAAAAAACTATATAAAGAAGTACAGTACATGCTTTAATTCAAGTCCTTTCCATTACAAGAGTCATTTAATAAAACTCTACTTGTGACAGTCACTTGTAATTTGTAAATAAACATTAACTTAAATATGAACACTAAGTGATAGTGTGTATCTCGTTTGCAAAAGAAAAGCTGTAATATAAAGAGTGATTACTTATTTAAATATATTCTAAAATTATTGATGAAATTTTAAGTATTCATCTGAATCAATTTATTTACAAAAATAATGTGGTAAATTTCATGATTAATACAATTACAATAGGGTTCAGAGTTTAATTTCTAGCAATGAGCGTGTTTGTTTTCCTAATTTCTACAGAGCATTTTTAATATTGGTACTCTTGCATAATGGAAACCTTCTGGAAATTTGTATTTTATCCAAACACCTGTATGTGCAAATCATTAATTTGTAAGGAGCTGAATCATCTGGATGATGCAACTCTGCAAGCTTTCTGTCATATGGAAATGGGCATGATATTCATGAATGCGTTAGAATTTGATTTCTTTTTAAGAATGATATTTATGTATACTAGCTAACCAATGGAAACTACAAACATATATCTCTATCCTATCCAGGAAGTGCTATTTAATCATCTTGCCTTTCAAAAGTTTATGTAAACATGGAGAAAATAATTCAAACCTGGGTCTTCCTTCTTTTCTGAAGAAGGTCAATTTTATATTTACTTCATGCCTGGCGGATGGACTGCACATGTACATGCATTGGAAGAGATGAACTCTGATGAGGATGGGGGCTCAACAGCCTTTCAGATGTAGTTATAAGATCATCTTGAGATCTGGGTATTTTCAACAAGGAAGAGAAATGTGATTTTTAAGTTATGGCCATAGCTTTTCCTGGTAGATGTTTCAATTTTTTTCTGGAATTATCTGCAGGTCATTGCAAAAGAATCAGGCTTGTGGCTACTTCTCTGACAGAGCCAAACTCTCCAATTCAATTATTCTGTGCAAAACAAACAAGGAGGGGGACCCTCTTACGGATTAAAGACCTCTTTGTGATATGACTGGCCCAATTCAATTGCCTAAGCATCACGTAGAAACAATAGTTCAATACTTCAAAGGGTAGGTGACATTCAAATCTTTCTTATTTGGCTTTGTAATCCATGATATTGTTATTTTCCCAACACATTTGCTTTCCTAATTGTGTTTTGCTTGGATTGGTATTAAAAGAGTTTGTCTTCCCTGAGCACACACCAGCTGGGTAGTGGGAGGAAAGGGCCTCAAAGCTAACCAGGCAGTGGGGCAATACAGCTCTAAGATTCAAAATTAGTCATGAATATTCGCAAAGCAGATAATCTCCTGTAGATAAACAAAACGTACTGGAATCATCCCAGGACCATCTTATCTCTTGTTCTAATTCTTAGACTACTAAATTTTTCTTTACTTTTTTTTGGTACTGAGTAACAGGTACATTAAGACATTTCATGTAAGGGTTTTTAATTGAAATTGATAGCTCTTTGAAAACAAAAAAAAATGTATTTTTATTCTTGGTTATGTTTCCTTTTCATTTGAAAGATCGCTTATATGTATGTGAGAATACCTAATAAAACATGAGATTAATGTTTCCAGGGCCTAACAACTTGTGGATATTGGATTCTCATCTAATTTGTCATTCAACTAGGTAACAATTGTTTTGCCCCTCTGTACTTCAGTTTCTTCTCCCCGGATTGTAGATACAAATAACAAAACCTCTAAAAGACAATGTGAGGATTAATAAAATAACAGATGTCTGATACCAATAAGTAAAAGGTTTTACAAGTGTTTTGACTTTATTCTTTTCTTTGCATAGTACCGTTGCCATGGATCAGCCTTATTTAGGACGCCAAAAAAATTGTTGCTGTAATGATTATTTTATATTCACCGAACAATAGTAATATTCTTGGCATAACACAATACAATAAGAAAAATGAATTTCTTGTCCTGGGGAGGATGCAGAGGTAGTGAACTACAAGAATAACAGAGGAACCTCAGAAACATGCAGTACTGTTCAGTAGTCAGTTACTCCTAAAACAAAACAAAACCAAAATAGTGATGATTGCTTTTCTCTTCCTTTTAAAAATTCTTTATTGTGATTCCCTGCAAGATGGCTGAAGAGGAACAGCCTCAGTCTGCAGCGCCCAGGGAGACCAACGCAGAAGGCAGGTAATTTCTACATTTCCAATTGTGTGGTGCCTGGAATGCAAGTGAGACAGAACCACTCACTCCCCTGGAAAGGGGGCTGAAGCCAGGTAGCCAAGTGGTCTTGTTAAGCAGATTCCAACCCCACAGAGCCAAGCAAGCTAAGATCCACTGACTTGAAATTCTCGCTGCCAGCACAACAGTCTGAAGTCGACCTGGGACATTGGAGCTTGGTGGGGGGAGGGGCGTCTGCCATTACTGAGGCTTGAGTAGGCAGGTTTTCCCTCACAATGTAAACAAAGCCTCCAGGAACTTTGGACTGGAGGGAGCCCATTGCAGCGCAGCAAAGCCAAATTAGGCAGACTGTCTCTCTAGATTCCTCCTCTCTGGGTAGGGCATCTCTGAAAGAAAGGCAGCAGTCCCAGTTAGGAGGTTATAGATAAAACTCCCATCATCTCCCTGGGACCTGGGGGAAGGGGCTGCTGTGGGCACAGCTTCAGTGGACTTAAAATATTCCTGCCTGCTGGCTCTGAAGACAGAAGCAGATCTTCCAGCACAGCATTTAAGCTCTGCTAAGGGACAGACTGCCTCCTCAAGTGGGACCCTGACCCCTGAGCCTCCTGAAAGGGAGACACCTCCCAGCAGGGGTCAACAGACAACTCATACAGGAGAGCTCTGGTTGGCATCTTGCAGGTGCCCCTCTGGGACGAAGCTTCCAGAGGAAAGAGCAGGCAGCAATCTTTGCTGTTCTGCAGTGTCTGCTGGTGATACTCAGGCAAACAGGATCTAGAGTGGACCCCCAGCAAACTCCAGCACACCTGCAGAAGAGGGGCCTGAATGTTAGAAGGGAAACTAACAAACAGAAAGCAATAGAATCAACTTTAAAAAAAATGACCAAGCAAAAACTTCATCCAAAGGTCACCAACAGCAAAGACCAAAGGTAAATAAATCCAAGGAAGATGAGGAAAAACCAGTGCAAAAAGGCTGAAAATGCCAAAACCCAGAATGCCTCTTCTCCTGCAAAGGATCACAGCTCCTCGCCAGCAAGGGACAAAACTGGTTGGAGAATGAGTTTGACAAATTGACAGAAGCAGGCTTTATTTAGAAGATGGGTAATAAACTCCTCTGAGCTAAAGGAGCAAGTTCTAACCAAATGCAAGGAAGCTAAGAACCTTGATAAAAGGTTAGAGGAATTGCTAACAAGAGTAACCAGTTTACAGATGAGCCTAAATTACCTGATGGAGCTGAAAAACACAGGAGGAGAACTTTGTGAAGCATACACAAGTATCAATAGCCGAATAGATCAAGTGGAAAAAGGACATCAGAGATTGAAGATCAACTTAATGAAATCAAGCATGAAGACAAGATTAGAGAAAAAAGAATGAAAAGGAACGAACAAAGCCTCCAAGAAATATAGGACTATGTGAAAAGACCAAACCTACGTTTGATTGGTGTGCCTGAAAGTGATGGGGAGAATGGAACCAAGTTGGAAAACACTCTTCAGGAAATTACACAGCAGAACTTCCCCAACCTAGCAATACAGGTCAACATCCAAATTCAGGAAATAAAGAGAAGACCACAAAGATATTTTTCGAGAAGAGCAACCCCAAGACACATAATCATCAGATTCACCAAGGTTGAAATGAAGTAAAAAATGTTAAGGGCAGCCAGTAAGAAAGGTCGGGTTACCAACAAAGGGAAGCCAATCAGATGTTAGCAGCAATCTCTCTGAAGAAACCCTACTAGCCAGAAGAAAGTGGAGGCCAATATTCAACACTTTTAAAGAAAAGAATTTTCAACCCAGAATTTTATATCCAGCCAAACTAAGCTTTATAAGTGGAGGAGAAATAAAATCCTTTACAGAGAGGCAAATGCTGCGGGATTTTGTCACCACCAGACCTGTCTTATGAGACACTATGAAGGAACTGCATCAACTAACGGGCAAAATAACCAGTGAACATCATAATGACAGGATCAAATTCACACATAACAATATTAAACTTAAATGTGAATGGGCTAAATGCCCAATTAAAAGGCAGAGACTGGCAAATCAGATTAAACAGTCAAGACCCATAGGTGTGCTGTATTCAGGAGACCCATCTCATGTGTAAAGACACACATAGGCTAAAAATAAAGGGATGCAGGAATATTTACAAAGCAAATGGAAAGAAAAAAGGAAGGCAGGGGTTGCGATCCTACTCTCTGATAAAACAGACTTTAAAACAACAAAGATCAAAAAAGACAAAGAAGGGCATTACATAATGGTGAAGGGATCAATGCAACAAGAAGTGCTGACTGTTCTAAATATATATGCACCCAATACAGGAGCACCCAGGTTCATAAAGCAAGTTCTTAGAGACCTACAAAGAGACTTAGGCTCCCACACAATAATAGTGGGAGACTTTAACACCCCACTGTCAATATTAGACAGATCAATGAGACAGAAAATTAACAAGGATATTCAGGTCTTGAACTCAGCTCTGGAATAAGCAGAACTAATAGACAACTACAGAACTCTCCACCCCAAATTAACATAAAATACATTCTTCTCAGTACCACATAGCACTTATTCTAAAATTGACCACATAATTGGAAGTAAAACACTCCTCAGCAAATGCGAAAGAACAGAAATCATAACAAACAATCTCTCAAATCACAGTGCAATCAAATTAGAACTCAGGATTAAGAAACTCACTCAAAACCCCACAACTACATGGAAATTGAGCAACCTGCTCCTGCATGACTACTGGGTAAATAATGAAATTGAGGCAGAAAAAAAGTAACTTCTTCGCATCCAATGAAAACAAAGACACAACATACCAGAATCTCTGGGACACATCTACAACAGTGTTTAGAGGGAAATTTATAGCACTAACTGCCCACAAAAGAAAGTGGGAAATATATAAAATTGACACCCTAACATCACAATTAAAAGAACTAAAGAAGCAAGAGCAAACAAATTCAAAAGTTAGCAGAAGACAAGAAATAACTAAGATCAGAGCAGAATGGAAAGAGATAGAGACATGAAAGCCCTTCAAAAAATCAATGAATCCAGGAGCTGGTTTTTTGAAAAGATTAACAAAATAGACCACTAGCCAGATTAACAAAGAAGAAAACAGAGAAGAATCAAATAGACACAGTAAGAAATGATAAAGGAGAGATCACCACTGAAACCACAGAACTACAAACTACCAGCAAATAATACTATAAACACCTCTACCCAAATAAACTAGAAAAACAGAAGAAATTGATAAATTTCTGGGCACATACAACCTCCCAAGAATAAATCAGGAGAGGTCGAATCCTTGAATAGACCAATAATGGGTTCTGAAATTGAGGAAGCCATTAATAGCCTACCAATCAAAAAAAACCCAAGATGAGACGGATTCACAGCCAAATTCTACCAGAGGTACAAAGAGGACCTGGTACCATTCCTTCTGAAACATTCCAAAAATATATGAAAAGAAGGACTCCTCCCTAATTCATTTTATGAGGCCAGCATCATCTTGATACCAAAACCTGGCAAAGACACAACAAAAAAAGAAAATTTCAGGCCAATATCCCTGATGAAGATTGATGCAAAAATCCTCAATAAAATACTGGAAAACCAAATCCAGCAGCATAACAAAAAGCTTATCCACCACGATAAAGACAGCTTCTTCCCAGGGATGCAAGGCTGGTTCAATATACGCAAATCAATAAATGTAATCCTGTCACACAAACAGAACCTAGGACAAAAAGCACATGATTATCTCAATAGATGCAGAAAAGACCTTCAATAAAATTGAACACCGCTTCATGCTAAAAACACCCAATAAACTAGATATTGATGGAATATCAATGGGCAAAAGCTAGAAGTAATCCCTTTGAAAACCAGCACAAGACAAGGATGCCATCTCTCACCACTCCTATTAAACATAGTATTGGAATTTCTGGCCAGGGCAATCAGGCAAGAAGAAATAAAGCGTATTCAAATAGGAAGAGAGGAGGTCAAATTGTCTCTGTTTGCAGATGACATGATTGTATATTTAGAAAACACCATCATCTCAGCTCAAAAACTCCTTAAGCTGATAAGCAACTTCAGCAAAGTCTCAGGATACAAAATCAATGTGCGAAAATCACAAGTATTCCTATACACCAGTAATAGACAGAGAGCCAACTCATGAGCAAACACCCATTCACAATTGCTACAAACAGAATAAAATACCTAGGAATACAACTTACAAGGGATGTGGAGGACCTCATGAAGGAGAACTACAAACCACTGCTGAAGGAAGTAAGAGAGGACACAAACAAATGGAAAATGCTCATGGATAGGAAGAATCAATATCATGAAAATGGCCATCATGCCCAAAGTAATTTATAGATTCAATGCTATTCCCATCAAGTTACCATTGACTTTCCTCACAGAATTAGAAAAAACTACTTTAAATTTCATATGGAACCAAAACAGAGCCCATATTGTCAAGACAATCCTACTTAAAAAGAACAAAGCTGGAGGCATCACACTACCTGACTTCAAACTACACTACAAGGCTACAGTAACCAAAACAGCATGGTACTGGTAACAAAACAGATATATACACCATTGGAACAGAACAGAGGCCTCAGAAATAACACCACACATTGCTTGTGTGGGAATGGATTCCCACACAATGGGGGAAGGATTCCCTGTTTAATAAATTATGTTGGGAAAATTGTCTAGCCATATGCAGAGAACTGAAACTGGACCCCTTCCTTACACTTTATACAAAAATTAACTCAAGATGGATTAAAGATTTAAACCTAAGACCTAAAACTATAAAAACCCTAGGTGAAAACCTAGGCAATACCATTCAGGACATAGGCATGGCCAAAGATTTCATGACCTAAACACCAATAGCAATTGCAACAAAAGCCAAAATTGACAAATGGGATGTAATTCAACTAAAGAGCTTCTGCATAGCAAAAGAATCTATCATCAGAGTGAACAGGCAACTTACAGAATGGGAAAAAAACTTGTGCAATGTATACATCTGACGAACGGCTAATATCAAGAATCTACAAGGAACATAAACAAATTTACAAGAAAAAAAAAAAAACGACTCCCTCAAAAAATGGCCAAAGTTTATAAACAGATACTTTTCAAAAGAAAACATTTATGCATCCAACAAACATATGAAAAAAAGCTCATCATCACTGGTCATTAGAGAAATGCAAATCAAAACCAAAATGAGATACCATCTCATGCCATTTAGAATGGCAATCATTAAAAAGTCAGGAAACTGACAAAAAACAAGAAATGGGGAAAGGGTTCCCTATTTAATGAATGGTGCTGGGAAAACTGGCTAGCCATATGTAGAAAGCTGAAACTGGATCCCTTCCTTACACCTTATACTAAAATTAATTCAAGATGGATTAAAGACTTAAATATTAGACCTAAAACAATAAAAACCCTAGAAGAAAACCTAGGCATTACCATTCAGGACATAGGCATGGGCAAGGACTTCATGTCTAAAACACAAAAAGCAATGGCAACAAAAGCCAAAATTGACAAATGGGATCTAATTAAACTAAAGAGCTTCTGCACAGCAAAAGAAACTATCATCAGAGTGAACAGGCAACCTACAGAATGGGAGAAAATTTTTGCAATCTACCCATCTGACAAAGGGCTAATATCCAGAATCTACAATGAACTCAAACAAATTTACAAGAAAAAAAACAAACAACACCATCAAAAAGTGGGAAAAGGATATGAACAGACACTTCTCAAAAGAAGACATTTATGCAGACAACAGACACATGAAAAAATGCTCATTATCACTGGCCATCAGAGAAATGCAAATCAAAACCACAATGAGATACCATCTTGCACCAGTTAGAATGGCGATTATTAAAGTCAGGAAACAACAGGTGCTGGAGAGGCTGTGGAGAAATAGGAACACTTTTACACTAGTTCAACCATTGTGGAAGACAGTGTGGCAATTCCTCAAGAATCTAGAACTAGAAATACCATTTGACCCAGCCATCCCAATACTGGGTATATACCCAAAGGACTATAAATCATGCTGCTATAAAGACACATGCACACATATATTTATTGTGGCAATGTTCACAATAGCAAAGACTTGGAACCAACCCAAATTTCCATCAATGATAGACTGGATTAAGAAAATGTGGCACATATACACCATGGAATACTATGCAGCCATTAAAAAGGATGAGTTCATGTCCTTTGTAGGGACATGGATGAAGCTGGAAACCATCCTTCTGAGCAAACTATCGCAAGGACAGAAAACCAAACACTGCATGTTCTCACTTGTAGGTGGGAAATGAACAATGAGAACACTTGGACACAGGATGGGGAACATCACACACCAGGGCCTGTTGTGGGGTGGGGGGAGGGGGGAGTGATAGCATTAGAAGATATACCTTATGTAAATGACGAGTTAATGGGTGCAGCACACCCACATGGTACATGTATACATATGTAACAAACCTGCACATTGTGCACATATACCCTAGAACTTAAAGTATAATAATAAAAAGAGAAATTTCAAATTGAAAAATTACAAAGATTAAGCAAAAAAAAAAAAGTCACAAAACAACAGATGCTGGAGAGTATGTGGAGAAACAGGAACGCTTTTACACTGTTGATGGGAGTGTAAATTAGTTCATCCATTGAGGAAGACAGTGTGGTGATTCCTCAAGGATCTAGAACCAGAAATACCATTTGACCCAGCAATCCCATTACTGAGTATATACCCAGAGGATTATAAATTATTCTACTATAAAGACACATGCACATGTATGTTTCTTGCAACACTGTTTACAATAGCAAAGACTTGGAATCAACCCAAATGCCCATGAATGACAGACTGGATAAAGCAAATGTGCCACATATACACCATGGAATACTATGCAGCCATAAAAATAAAAGAATGAGTTCATGTCCTTTGCAGGGATATGGATGAAACTGGAAACCATCATTCTCAGCAAACTAACACAGGAACAGAAAACTGAACAGTGCATGCTCTGACTCATAAGTGGGAGTTGAACAATGAGAATACATGGGCACAGGGAGGGGAACATCACACACTAAGGCCTGTCAGGGGGCGTCAAGGGCAAGGGGAGGGATGGCATTAGGAGAAATACCTGATATAGATGACTGGTTGATGGGTGCAGCAAACCACCATGGCACATGTGTACCTATGTAACAAACCTGCACATTCTGCACATGTATCCCAGAACTTAAAGTATAATTTATAAAAAAAGAAAGAAAAAAAATTCTTTATTGTCCTAATAAATGAATACATATTTATGTATAAATGTTCACATGTCATATATTTGAAGTCTGCACTGCATGTCTCTCTTTCATGGACCTTTCAAGGGGGTTTGAAATTAAAATTATAGTCCACAGACAGAACATGTTTAGTTCTGTGTTCATTCTGTTCTCTATTCTGGGTATACATACACATTTGGATACACCATCTTTCCCTTAGAACACCACTTAACTTCCTTCCGCCCACACTAATTCTTCCCAATATTGAAAGCCAGGTTAAATATTTTATATAAGAAGATTTTATTTAAGAAGACATGAAATATAACCTTTTAAAATAAAAATGTAATCACTTTTTAAGCATATTTCACCATGAAGGCAGATGCTGTTTTCTTTAATCATATGATAAGCGCACCATCCATGACCATCAACTTGGCTCTGTTGATTACATGCTCTTATCTCTCCCTTTGTATAATGACAACATATTCTCTTGATTTTCATTCTCCTTGCTAATCTTTTTTAAATATCTTTTATTGACCTCATATTTTGATCCACTCCTGTTAAGTATTATCCAAGGCTGTGTTCTACAAGTCTTGTTCTTTCATTATCTTTTGCACTTTGAGATCTTGCTACCTCACTTCTGTGTGGATGTCTTTGCCAAGGGAATATGTGCTAACCTATAGAATGAACACTGGCTCTTTATGGGGTCACCAGAGTACCATATTTCCAGGAACCCATAGACAAAATGTACTCACATTTTGATGCCATCATGAAACATGGCTGGTTGAGTGCAGATAAAACATCTTTGTGCTGATGGCCATTATGAATCTGTTGAATAAAAAATTGCTTGAGATGTTTATTTTTGATCATCACATCACACATTATTCTAAGATTATGTCTAAATTGTATAGTTCAAAAAAACTAAGAAAATAGATATGAAAACTCATTGAATATTTTGATGGAGAAAAACTTTCTAGACTTTACAGCAATGTTCATAAAGGAGAATTCTAGATCTGATTCCATTCAAATATAAAATATATATCTGCAAATCACAAAAACCTACAAGCAAAATTAACAAGCCAAAGAAGAACTTGAAAATATTTATAACGAACTTACAAATCAACAAACAAAATGTTAATAAGTCCCCTTACAGGAATATTCAAAGGACATGAATAATTTAGAAAAGAAGTAGTATAAATCACTAACAAACAAAATTTTTAAACCAAAAGTAATGAAGAAATAAAAATTAAAACAATAATAAAAAAAACTCTAGAAGACGCCAAAAGCTACCTTTCTAATTTTAAAGGTTTGAAATAGATGTAATGTTCAATGCATGTATTGGGATAGTATAACAAGCATGCCCAAACACAAGCGTAACAAAGTCTTTAAAAGCATCTGTGGTATTTAACCCAATAATTCCACTTCTGAGAATCTAAGCCAATAAAATAATTAGAAATATAGTCAAATATCTATATATAAATAAACTACTCACCAAATGTTTTTAATCAAAAGAATTTAAAAAGAAACAACCTAACTGCCCAGTAATGTATAACCTAACCATATAATAAATTGCTGTGCAGTGTGTTAGTTAAAAGAAGAATTATTAAATACAGGAAAATGATTATATTAAAACATTAACAAAAAACAGAAATCTGGAAATACATAGAAACTGTCTAGACTTGTTTAGGTGCTACAATGATAGCATAGATGGTTTTGTCTAAAATGTTGAGTGTGACAATATAACTTTCTTCCTTACTTTCCCTAGCTGTTTACATGTATTGCTTTCACTCAAAGATCTTCACTAAATATTAAAGAAGAAATTTTAGTTTTCAGAAGTAATTGATATCTAACACAGAAATCTTTAACATGTAAATCATGATGAAAGATCAGAGCAAATCAATTTACATATTTTTATCTGTGTAGAATATGGGTAAATATAGTGAGATTCTTATAAAGCAAATAGGATCGTGTCACTCCCTGCCTAACACTTCCAGTGGCTAACCAGGGCAGCTAAAATAAACTCCAAGTCTCCTAACATGTCCTCTCAAGTACTGAAAGATCTATCTCCTGCCTATTCTCATCTACTAGCCCTGTCTCCTCCACCCCTTATGTTTGCTGTTTTTCACCCACACCTCCTCATTCAGCTCCTAGGAAATACCAGACTCCTTCCCTCAATATCTTTAGGCATGCTCTTCTCTGTCTGAAATGCTCTTCCGTTTTCTTATTTCTTAGCTGACTCCCTCTCAAACTTTGGGTCTAAGCTTAAATGTCACTCAGAAAGGCTTTCCGTGAAATCAATGTAAATCTGGTTCCTTCTGCCATGCCCATTCCCTGTTTTATACATTCATAGCTCTTACCCTAATTTGGGTGGGAAAATTTTCTTAGAAAAGTCACTTAAAGGTGTTTAGAGAACAAAGGATCCAGCCAGTTGATTGAAAATCATAATAGCCTCTTTCCTTGTTAAATAGTTTGTATGCATTCCTGGCTTTTATACACTGAGTACTTTGAGAAAATGGCAGTCTCAGTACATATGAATACACAGTGCAAAAACATTGCTGATTTATAGTTTTCATGAGTGAAATGAGTGCATAGAAAGGAAAATATTGGACTTATACTTCAAAGATAACCAAATAAATAACAGAATATGCCTAAGGAAATTTGGAATTAAATAGTTGTCTATCCTTTTACTCAAGACATGTTGGATGGTGAGTTCAAATCCTTTCTAATAATAGATTATTTGATGGCTTAAAGCACAATATTTCCTAGAAGGTGAGAAGTAGCCCACCATACGGAGAACAGCAAAGGATGTTTTGGGCAGATACCTACATAAGAAGACACTCTTGGGCAGAGAAGAATCTAGTACGTGGCAAATGGCAGAGGTCGATGTGTCTGATAAAATGTTGAATGATCAGGAAATTGAAATCTGATATTAGAGACAGGATTGGCCACAGAAACAAATTTAATTAGAATTCTAAGTCTGATAGGAAATTTTAAAATGGAGAGGTGTGCCAGGGTTTTACCTATAAGGAGATTCAATTGGCTGGTCTGTGGAAGTGGACTGCAGAGCAGCAGGAAGGAGTATGCAAAGGCTGGTTTGGAGGTTATTGTCATTCAGGTAGGAGATGATGGCATCCTGTCTGCTCATTAAGGTAGCGCTGTACATAGAGGAACATGGAGAGAGAGAGAATTAAGGAGAGAATTAAGGTCAATTTTGAAGAAAAGGGATTTGCTAACTGAATAAATGTGGTTGATGAAGGAAAGAAATCCCACACTGAAGTCAATGCACCTGGGTGAATGTATTAATTATACCACCTCATCTCATGACCCATCAAATCTTTAGTGCAGTTCCTTCTTAGAAGCTTTATTTTGTTAAATTTACATAGAATAACTCAATCTAAGATCCTAGTGTCTCCAATCACAGTCAGGCCTAAGATCATATAATAATTAGGTTTCAGTTAATTCTGAGACTCTAGAGACCAGCACTTGCTCATCATACCTCATATTCATATATTGTGGCATATCCCAAAGCACTCAACCCAAAACCCTGGATTGGCACTTTCTTTCATATATATACACACACATATACATGCATATACATACACACATATACATACACACATATACATGTATATATATACACACGTATATGTATATATGTATATATACATATGTGTATATACACACATATGTGTATATACATATATGTATACACGTATGTATATACACATATATACATATCTGTGTATACATGTGTGTATACATATCTGTGTATACATGTGTGTATACATATGTGTGTATACATATGTGTGTATACATATGTGTGTATACATATGTGTGTATACATATGTGTGTATACATATGTGTGTATACATGTGTGTGTATACATATGTGTGTATACATGTGTGTATACATATGTGTGTATACATGTGTGTATACATGTGTGTATACATGTGTGTATACATGTGTGTATACATGTGTGTATACATATGTGTGTATACATGTGTGTATACGTGTGTGTATACATGTGTGTATACGTGTGTGTATACATATGTGTGTATACGTGTGTGTATACATATGTGTGTATACGTGTGTGTACACGTGTGTATACGTGTGTGTGTACACGTGTGTATACGTGTGTGTGTACACATGTGTGTATACGTGTGTGTGTACACATGTGTGTATACGTGTGTGTGTACACATGTGTGTATACGTGTGTGTGTACACATGTGTGTATACGTGTGTACATATATACATACATGTATACATATGTACATATATGTATGCAGTATATATGTGTATATATGCACACATGTATATACGTATATATGTATATATACACGTATATATGTATATATACACACGTATGTATATACATATATACACACACATATGTATATAGACATACATATATACATATAGACATACATATATACATATACATGTATATATACTTATACGTATATATACACATATACATATATACACATACACGTATATACACACGTATATACGTATATACATGTATATACACATATACATATATATACACATATACATATATATATAAATCTAATTTTTCAGCCATTTTATTTGCTCCAAAACTCTCATTCTTCTTCCATCTCATTCAAAGTGTGTGCATACTCTCTCCATCTATACCCAGGCAAAAATTGTCTCTCAAAAAAGCCTCTTCATCAGTGTATGCATATGTTTAAAAAACTGACTTTTTCTTAATTCAAAGATAAAATTTCAGAATTTGTTAAATCTTATGTGTAGACATTTTGTGGGACTTTGAAATTCTTCTTGTGCAACAAAGCACACCAGTGATTCTATAATACCATATGTTAAAAGCTACCTCTTCCATGAGAACACCCAGCAGCTAAATTCAGTTGTCCTCTTCATCATTACCTTACCTTTTACCATACATTTTCACAGGGTTTTTTTTTTTTTTTTTTTTTTTTTTTTGCTGCACATCATTTCATCTAATAGCAGAATATCAGGGCTTGAAGTCAGTTTAAAGATTATGAGCTAATCCAAATGTCCCAATATATAGATAAGGAAGCTACATCCAAAGGAAAAACACTTTTCAAGGCCACAGTGGCTAGAAACTGTTGCACTCATATCAAGAACCTGTCTTTCAACAGGCAACACAGTCGGCCTTCTACCCGGCTGCTTCTTCCTTGAAGGCTTATCTTGAAGTGAAGGCTATGCCTACTTCTCATGCGTCTGATTTTCATTGAGCCCAAGTGTTCTCCCTAAATAAAGAAAGGCAGACAGGCCAACCAGCACAAGTATCTTTTCTATCCTATGTGGTGGCCCATAATGCAAAATGGAGAGTGTGGAATATTAAGATAGATTTCTTTGTCTGGAATTTCCTGGGAAGAACATTGCAGTTGCTTAACGTGCATAGTAATACCGTGGCGACCTTGTTAACATGCAGTTTCTAATTCACTAGATCTGGGATGGGGCCTGAGATTCTGCACCGCTAACAAGGTCCCAGGTGGTGTAGGTGCTGTTGGGCTGCAGACCACGCAGAGTAGGTAGAGCACAGACTTGAGACCCTCAAAACCTGTGCCTCAGGGTGCCCTCTGCTGGCAGCAGCTGTGCAAGTAGTTTTTAGGCTCCCTGTTGGCAATTCAGGGGATAGAAAGAAGACTTAGATACTAGGTTTCTTCTCCCATGTGATGGTTAATTTTATGTGTCAACTTAGGTAGGCTATAGTGCTCAGTTGTTTGGCCAAATGCCAGGCTAGATGTTTCTTTGAAGGTATGAGATGTGATTAGTATTTAAATCAGTTGATTTTGAGTAAAGCAGATTACCTCCCATAATGTGGGTGAGCCTCATCCAATCAGTTGAAGGCTTTAAGACAAAAGACTGAGATCCTTGGAAGAAGAAGGAATTGCAAGAATAGCGGCCTGTGGGCCTGTCTGGGACATTTCAGACTTTCCAGGTCTCATAAATGCATAAATAATTTCCTTAACATAAATGTCTCTAGATGGACAGATAGAGATATATATCTAAATCTTTCCCTATATCTACCTCGAGAGAGAGAAAGGGGGAACCAACAGACTGTGTGTGTATATGTGTGATATATATACATGCATACATATATATACACAGAGATGTATATATATATACATCTCTCTGTGTGTGTGTATATATACACACACACACACACACACACATTGTTTCCACAGCAAAAGAAACTATCATCAGAGTGAACAGACAACCTACAGAATGGAAGAAAATTTTCACAATCTATCCATCTGACAAAGGTCTAATATCCAGAGTCTATGAGGAATTTAAACAAATTTACAAGAAAAAAACAACCCCATTAAAAAGCAAGCAGAGGACATGAACATACACTTCTCAAAAGAAGACATACATGCAGCCAATAAACATATGAAAAACAGTTTAATATCACTGATCATTAGAGAAATGCAAATCAAAACCACAATGAGATACCATCTCATGTCAGTCAGAATAGCTATTATTAAAAATTCAAAAAACTATAGATGCTGGTGAAGTTGCTGAGAAAAAAGAACACTTTTACATCGTTCGTGGGAGTGTAAATTAGTTCAACCATTGAGGAAGACAGTGTGGTGATTTCTCAAAGACCTAGAGGCAGAAAAAATTGACACAGCAATGTCATTCATTACTGGGTACATACCCAGAGGAATCATTCTGCTATAAAGATACATGCACGTGTATTTTCATTGCAGCACAATTCACAATAGCAAGGACATGAAATCAACTTAAATATCCATCAATGATACACTGGATAAAGAAAAGGTAGCACATATACACCATGGATTATTATGTCCTTTGTAGGGATATGGATGAAGCTGGAAGCGATTATGGTCAGCAAAGTAATGCAGGAACAGAAAACCAAACACGGTATGTTCTCACTTACAAGTGGGAGCTGAATAATGAGACCACATGGACACATGGCAGGGAACAACACACACTGGGTCCTGTAGGCGGGGGTCGGGTGGAGAGAGGGAGAGCATCAAGAAGAACAGCTGATGGTTGCTGGGCTTAATACCTAGGTGATGGGTTGGTCTGTGCAGCAAACCACCATGGCACTTGTTTACATATGTAACAAACCTGCATGTCCTATACATGTACCTCTGAACTTAAAATAAAAGTTGAAGTAAAAATAACAAAAACTATATATATATTTTTTTCTCTAGAGAGCCCTAATATATCATAACGAGATAATATCAATTTCCTAGAATAATGCTGTCATATTTTCAAGTACTGACAAATATGAAAAGTTAACACTGAGAAAACACTAAATCTGTATTTCATTCATTTACCAAATATATTTGAGCATCTATTCTGTGTGAGTCCCTGGGAATATAGATGAGAGGAATACGAAGTGCTTGCCCTCATGCAGTACATGTTCTGGTCAGGGAAACAGGCAACAAATAAGTGCACAATGAATAGAAATGCAGAAAACAATACACACCATGGAGAAAAAAAAGAGAAAGATAAAAGTAGATAGTAAAGGACTTTCAGAAGAGGTAATACTTGAATGGTATTTAAACAGAGACTCTCCAAATTAATTGACATGTTTACCTGGCCAACTGATATCTGTAAGTATTCACCACGTTCGACATGATTTTCTAGAGGCTAGGGATAAAAAGATAAATATTATCTGACTTCAAGAAACTTACACAGAGAAGTTGAAACACACACATCCTCAAAAAAGAGGATATTTAATAAAAGTTATACTAGAGAGGGTATCCTAAACTATAAAATGGCCAGAAGATAAACAAAGTTTGGATTGGATAAATCCTTTAAACCAGATTAGTAGTGACAGAAATATATAGTGTATGTTGGGACTCAAATCTTAAAGTAAGTTATTTTGGAGGTATACTAAATTACCTAATTAATTTTGCTTTCGGCAGTATTTCTTTGAAGATCTAATTTCAGCTCTCATATAACAAATGCTATCTAGCTATTGATCCTTCCAACTTTCAAGTCTCAACATTTGTTCTTCTGTTGTTTCTTTACGACTGGTAGCTATTAGGGCTGTCATTACACAGTTCTACTCTGATACCCATATGAAGTGCAGTACATAAAAGGAGGCATTGTTTAAGGGGTTAGAGTTTATGCTGGTTGGCCCAAATTGTAATCTTCTCTGCTTACCTCTACCTACTTATTAAGTTTTAGGCCTGGAATTTACTTTTTATGTTAAGCAAAAAGTATAAAGATAAGAAATACTATAGCTATTAAAAACAATATGTTGAGATATAAAAATGTAAGCCTTGGGGTGAAGTTTTAAATTTGAAAGTGAATGTGCTTTCTGCATAACATATAGTTATTTGCTCACCTTGTTGGGGAGAATCCAATTTGGGAGAGGTGAAAGAGAACTAATGTTTGTTAAGCTTTTTATATGTTCTTACATATCCTCACAATGTTATAGAAATGCTGGGATCTGGATTGATCTCAAGTCTGCTCAACTCTAGGTTCTGTGTTCTTCCTATACACCATGTTGTTTCCCCTAATTTGTGCAAGAAACATAATTGATCTTCTGTGTTCAGTCTAGTTTCCCTCCAATTGAGACAGAAGGACTTTTAAAAAATGCATATCTCACCATATAACCTCCTGTGCCCAACATTTAAAACTTTTCTGTGGTTTTCTATTGCCCTAAGGTTAAGGGGAAAACTCCATAATATGATCCATGAAGCTTTGCATTCTATGGTGCCAATATTACTTTCCAGTCTCTGCTTATACCCATTGTCTTTCTACTTCAACCTTACACTGGTCATTTTTTACAATCCTTCCTGCCACAGGATTTTTGCAGATGTCAGATTGTATAAAATATTCTTTGCTATTCTCTTAATCTAATTAACATCCTTCAGGTCCTAGTTTAGAGATCACCTCATCAAGGCAGGTAGGTAAGAAGTGGGGAATGAGTGATTACGGAAGTTTGAGAGAGAAGGCCAACCACATGCAAGGAAACTGCATGAGTCTTACTGTTTTCCATAGAGGCTATGCCAATTTACATTCTCACCAACAGTGTCCAAGGGTTCCCTTTTTCCACATCCTCACCAGCATCTATTTTTTTTTTAATTAAAGCCATCCTAACAGGTGTGAGGTGATATCTCATTGTGGTTTTTATTTGCATTTCCCTGATGATTAGTGACATTGAGCACCTTTCCATATATCCGTTGGTCCTTTGCATATCTATTCATGTCCTTTTACCATTTTCTAATCTGGTTATTTGGTCCTTGTGTGTTTGCTTATTTTTGCTATTGCATTGTTGGAGCTCCTTATATATTTTGAATATTAGCCCTTTATCCAATATTCAGATTGCAAACATTTTCTCTCATTCCAAGGTTGCCTTTTAATTTCATTGATTATTTTCTTTACTGTAGAGAAACTTTAAAGTTTGATGTAATCTGCTAAACTTAAAATCCAGGTGTTTTCCCCCTGTGTTTTCTTTTAGGAGTTCTACCGTTTCAGCTCTTACATTTTAAGTGTTTACCACTCCATGTTTAGTTGACATTTTGTATGGTGTAAGAAAAGAGTCCAATTTCATTCTTTTGCATATGGATTTCCAGTTTTCCCAACACCTTTTATTGAAGACTGTTCTATCCCCATTGTGTATTCCTAGCACCCCTGTCAATAATCAGTTGACCTTATATGCGTGGGTTTATTTCTGGGCTCTATATTCTGTTCCATTGTTTTAGATGTCTGTTTTAATGCCAGTGCCACACTGTTTTGGTTATTTAGCTCTGTAATACATTTTGAAATCAGGAAATGTGATGGCTCCTGCTTTGTGAATCTTGCTTAAAATTGGTCTGGCCTATCTGAGGTTGCTTTGTGCTTCCATAAAAATTTTAGGATTACTTTTCTACTTTTGTGAAAAATACCATGAGAATTTTGGTAGGAATTGCATTTAATCTGTAGATCACTTTGGGTGGTATAGATATTTTTACAATATTAATTCTTGCAATTCCTGAACATGGGGTATCTTTCTATTTATTTCTGTGTGCTTTAATTTATTTCATCAGTGTTCTATAATTTTCAGTGTAAGGACTGTTGAATTAGAGGAGTAGACATGAAGCGGAGATATTGAGATATATATGTGAAGTACCAGATTTCACCTAATGTAAGGCACATGGAGTGGACCATAGGACACAATATGTCTTTTTGTGTTACAAATAGGTAATAAAATATCTGCTAATCAAACTGGAACAATACTTTGATTGTGGCTTGTTATGATACATCCTGATTTCAGAGTTGTTAAAACATGCAGAAATATGCATCTACAACTGATGAAAAGAGTACTTAGAGGTATTGAGTGTAGAGAGGAAAAGAGACTGAAAGAGGTTAAGAATTAGTCTTTTAGTGATAGTGGTGAAATAGAAATTGATCTTGCCAAATCAGGCAGAGAATATAAGACATGAGCCCGTTTAGGGTAAAGATAGTGTTTCATTTTGGACTTGTTGAGTTTCAGGCTCTTGTAGAACATTTGTCCAAGGTAATATATAGTCTAATTGTGGAAGAAAGTCTGAGCTTGAAGTAGAGACTTGGGAATCAGGTACACATAGTTTAGATATGCTTGAAATCATGACAATGGATGAAATCTCACAGAAAGCAATATAATGATAAATAGCGGTTACATAAGGGTCAAACTGTGTGAGAGACAGAAGAAGAAAGAAAAATGGGGACAAGAAGAAGTGAGTATCATGCCATGAAAGATAAAAGAACAGAAAATCTGCAAGAGACAACATGGTCATTAATATTCACTGCAGGAATGACTGGTAAGATAAGGACTAAACTGTTCATTGGGTTGAATCACTAATGACCTCAGCAAGAATAGTCTCTGCAGAGAAATGGGAGCAGAAGCTAGGTTGCAGTGGATGGAAGAATGAACACGGGATCAGTCAATAGACAGTTGGTATGAAACCAATTGCTCAGTAAGTGTCTTTGAGAGGAAGAGAGAAAGTGGACAAAATTTGTCAGAAGAATGAAAGGAAATAGTTTTAGAGCAAGAGAAAAGTTTAGTGAAGGAAAAATATTTTTAAACTGAGGGAAAGGAACCACTAGAGAAAGAATCTGAGAGAGTAGGAGAAAGGAAGGAGTTGTTCAAAGAATGGATGTGTGCTTGACATAATTCTGAATAGCCTTAACTTCCTCCCTAAAATAGAAACAAAGTTTTTTGCTGTATGATATTGCCATTGGTAAGGGTTCTAATTATCAGAAATTAAAAACATTTTCTAACTTAATAAACAACATTTCCTATGTTTTTATATATAGGATTAAAATAGCAAAGTCCAAATGGCAAAGTTATAGTAAAAAGAGAGGGACTACTCTGATAAAGGTAGTTCAGGCAGATACGCTTTATTGCTTTCTATATTTTATTATGTTCATTCAAGGCATGAGCTATGTACTGCAAAACCAAAATCTAGAACAATAACCAAGTATTGCACCTGAAATGGTAGCAAAGCAAAATGGCAGCATGGTTAAGAGGTCATTGAAAATGACTCACAACATTTTATCCTTTTCGTACCACCTTTTACCACACAGAGTTTCAGATGAGATAACGCAATGAATAAAATTGTTTTACCCCCAGAGAGAGCATTAAAAAATGTTCAACTGTCTACTGGAGGAATAATGGAGACTTTTTAAATTATAAGAAGGCAGCTTGATCTTTTGACTCTCTGTCATGAAATGTGAGTAATGAGACTTATTCACAAATTCTAAGAATGAAATGATAAAATAAACTTCTTAAATATAGTTAAAAATACTCTAAGACTTAAATGCTTTAATCACCCTTGAAAATTTGACTGGAAATGCATCCTCTTAAATTCTTAAAGATAGATACCCACTCTAATGTTCTTTTCCCTCTTGACAAGTAAATTCTTATTTTACACCTACTGCCAGGTAGTGAATAAAGTTTACAATGTCTGAAGAAACAATTTTGTTTTAAATAAATCCCAACTGAATATTAATGAACACATTAAAAGTGATGATCTTCCTGCATTTTTAAAATTCTATTTTATGATTAATTTAATCATTAAATAGAATATTTTATATGCAATCAAAGAATATTTTGCAACAATAGTATTCAATACTGAAATGCTTTTACAAACAGTGGCTAAATATTAATTTTAGCAACTTTTGCAAAAGATTAATATTTATTCAAAATTAGATTTTCAAAAATCTATTTAAGCTGTTATAAATATTGGTTAAAAGACCATGGTTGAGAAGTCACATTATTTAATCCATTGAAGGTGACAGCTGTGAATTACATAAATGTGTAGTTATGGACTTTTGATCATTTATTACTTGTTTACCAGCCTGTAATGGCTTTGAATAGTCCACTGTGTAAGCACATATTTAATAATTTCAAGGACTGTATTTTATTATTTGGCATACTTTGTACCAAAGCATGATGAAAAAGGTGTTTTCTTAGTACTATTCTGGGGCCATTGCAGGTATTCACAAGTGATTCTAAAACATATTATTTACTAGTGTGAGGTTTGAGAATTTGTATGTTTCCAAAGTATACATTGCTGCCCCTGTATAAACTCTATGGAGGTTTTTTCAGATGTATTTTTCTAGGGAAAAAAATCTTATTCCTATATTTTTCAACCTTACCTTTACCTTTGACCTTGCCCTAGACTGTCTTCTTGAAAAAAAATATAGTCTTGACAGCAGCAATTACTTAATTGCCACCTCATTTCCTGTTTTTCCTGTAACTCTGATCTCAGAAAGATGTCTCCACCTGTACCACTGGCATCCTATTTCTTAGTTCACAGTTAGCTTCCACCTTCTAAAGTCTAGACTTTCAAGTACCTCATAGCACTGAACTAATTACCACTATACTGTCTATCACCATATATCACTTCAATTTCTGAGTTTGTTTTAGAAGACTAAATATTCTTTTCTCACAATTTGCCATTCTTCCTGTCTCACTCTTTTATTGTTTTAACAGAGCCTGCATTCTCTAATTCATATTGTAAAAATTGTCCCAACTTACTATTAACTCATGTACCTTAGTAACTGGGATTTGTGCATAAATGAAAAAAAAATGGCTTTAGGAATTTATAAGTACACATAACACTACAGAAGTTTAGAGCTATACATAACCTTGCAGGTCATCTATTGAGACTCTCATTATTATTATTGAGACATCTCTTAGTGGAACGCTAAGGCAAGAAAACTCAAGTGACCTTGATCCTACTGATGACAAATGACAACACTAGGACTAAAGTTTACATCTTCTTAGTACTTCATTGTGTCTGCTGTGGTTATTTATTATCACATAATAAATATGTGCAAGTGGCACAGGATGTCACTAGAGAAGGAGATTCAGACCAGACTAAAAAAAGTCTTGCATATGCATTATTTTCATATACTACATGTTATGTGGCCTAAGATACATTTGATTGCTAAATACCCTGTATGTGTGTGCATATATATATATATATATACATATATATATATAAATAGGGAGAGAGTGCGCAAAACTTAACACACATATAGCAGTAATAGTTCAAATTAGTATAGAATCTTGAAATAAATTGCATTGGCATTAGCAGTACCATCTAACTTACCTTCCATTAATTTTTCTGTTAATTTTAATAAGTAACCATACATAATTAACTGATAATCAAATTTTACATTTACGTCTTGACAAAGCAGTGTTGCTAAGCTGAAAACATAAACACACTGGTTTAAATTTGTGTTGCTGCCTCGCATAAAATGATATAAAACAACATTTACTAAAGGCAATGGAAAATCATGATTGCTGTGCTCAAGTAAAAGTTTTGGAACTTAAGAAGCACTTAGTTGGTGCATTAGGCCATTTAGGATGTTTCAACGTCTCAATTGACTGTAATTCCAATCTGCTCAAGTGCCCTGTTAATGACCTTCCATCTCCAAGTAAGCAGAGGAATTCAATGTTTATACTTTAAAAAAAAAGAAATCTCTACCACAAACAGATTGAAGGACAGGTTCTTTTCATTCTATCTTCACTATGACAGGAGAGAGTAAATTGTTACCACTACATCAATTGAGAGAAGCTTACCTTTAGTGGCTCTTAATGAAAGCCCTCATTGACAAAACAAAATCAACACACCCAGGTATAAGGAAGCCACTTGAGTGTTTTCTATTTCTTATTGTCTAACAGTGAGTAATTATATTTGTAAGGTCTAAACAAGCAATGAAATTTGCCCACACTTACACTTTAACTTTGGTGACATGTAGCAAACAGATAGATCTCTAGGCTTCCTGTAGAGATGTCACTCCAACATATAAATATATTCAGATTTCCATGCAGAGACAAAAAGTCCTAGTACTGGGGATGCTGCTACAAAGAAGTTTCTTCTTTGATCCCATGCCTAAAATAATTTTGGAACCTAAAATACACCAATATCTACATGAATTGGTACCAAATTAAGAAAGCAGAAAAACTTGTTTTATCTTATCTTAAAGTAGAGAAAAGAGGCAGCAGCTAACCATTAAAACTTAAGGTAAAAGGCCACTGTGTCTCAGAGGTACGTTGAGATGTTGAATTTAACATCAAATAAACTATTAACAACAAACATGAGACACCTGATATCATCTTTCTTTGTAAGCATAAAAAAGGCATTTTGTGGCCAGGCATGGTGGCTCACACCTGTAATCCCAGCACTTTGGGAGGCCGAGGTGGGTGGATCATGTCAGGAGATTGAGACCAGCCTGGCCAACATGGTGAAACCCCAGCTCTACTAAAAATACAAAGATTTGCAGGGTGTGGTGGTGGGTGCCTGTAATCCCAGCTACTTGGGAGGCTGAGACAGGAGAATCCCTTGAACTGGGGAGGTGGAAGTTTCAGTGAGCCGAGATTACGCCATTGCAGTCCAGCCTGGGTGACAGGAGCAAAACTCCATCTCAAAAAAAAAAAAAAAAGGCATTTTGTATCTCCTATCTCCTAATATTTTTATTCTCAGATAATTTTTTGTTTCCAGCAGTGTGCAATATGATCCTTCTAACCTACAGAAAGAGTATTCCATCTTATTTTGTACGATGTAATTTTTATATTCAGAATATAAATATATTGAAGCAAAATATCAGAATAATGACATTAATGTCTTGAACTATTTTAAAAAATCAAACAAAATATATAAAATTATATATTATTTCAGTTACAGTATTTTCCATGGATTTAAACTGACACAATGCAATTTTGTTATAGTATCAATAAATATTCCTTTGAGCAGAACGCAGATTTATTATGATAGCAGCCATTCTCCCTGTATTTTAAAATAAATAAATAAATAAACCTCAGTGGCAAAAATACAAGGATTCCTTTAGGAATCGTCTCAAATCAGAAGAGATTAACTAAGTCAGACAGGTCTTTTCACTGACTGAATTGTGTGTGTGTTGCTCTACACTACAAATAAAAGTACATTTTTAAAAATGCAAGACAATGAAAAAGATTGTCACAAGAAAGTTTTACACAAATTAATGTTAGCCATATGGACAAAATAAAGTTTTTCAAGGCATCATGTCAAACAGCTGCCAAATTTTCACCTGATGAGGTGAGAGGAAGCTGATCTGTGTTGCTGGAGAGGGGGGATGAAGGATTGGGTAGGGAGGACATGCTGGGGAGAAGGAGAAACAGGAGCAGGTGGCATAGGATGTCACTAGGGAAGTAGGTTCGGACCAGACAAAAAAAAAAAATGTCTACATGATGCGAAGTTTCTGAGGCTTAGATTTTATCTTGTAAGTCACAGGGAGCCAGTGGTGGTTTTTCAAGCTGGAGAGTAATTCTTGGCTTTGATTCTTCAGTGTCTCATATTCCACCAGTAAACAGGAAGTGTCATGAAGAGAATGTCTCTATAATTTACAGGGTTTAATGAATATTTTAGAAGTGGATATTCTCATGGTTGTTGGAAGGATTTAAGTAGAACTGGAAGTAATCAAGGAAAGCAAAGGAAGGATTTCTTAATAGGAAAAGTGACGTGCAAAATCTGATAAAAGTAGACACATACGCATTTCAGCAGTAAGAATCAGAGTTGGGCTTGAGCACTCAGTGGTACTCTGAAACAGTGTTTAAGAGCACAAGCTTTGGAGTCATCTACTTGAGTTCAGATTTCAGCCCAAACACATGCTCTAGTTGAATAAACTTGAGCAAAGTGTCAGAATTACTCCAGCTGCTTTATGTGAATGAAAAAGAAAGAAAGACAATGAGGAAAAGGGCAAGAAGAGAGTGGAAAAGAAAGGAAGGGTAGGAAAGGAAGGAGAAGAGAGGGGAGGCAAAGGGACAAACTTATGCACAGATGCGGAGTAACTAAAGGACTCAAATGGTACGTCTTGCAACAATAGGCAGGAAGCTGGCAACGCTCACGGATTTGTAGTAAAAATAATATGTCGTTAGTTTTAACCAATTGCCTTCTGTTCTACAATTATATTATTTCTAATTTTCATTTTTATGAGTGTATATAAAATTGCATCTATATATCACACATTTTACCCTAAAATACTAATAAATATGGAATTACTGCATTATAAATACTGTACCATTTAAAACTTTTGATACATATTACCAAATTTAAATTTCAGAAAATTGTTGTCAAGTTACTCTTCCATCAATATATGAGTGGCCAATTTCTTTTTTTTTATTTTTTTATTTTATTATTATTACACTTTAAGTTTTAGGGTACATGTGCACAATGTGCAGGTTAGTTACATATGTATACATGTGCCATGCTGGTGTGCTGCACCCATTAACTCGTCATTTAGCATTAGGTATATCTCCTAATGCTATCCCTCCCCCCCTCCCCCCACCCGACAACAGTCCCCAGAGTGTGATGTTCCCCTTCCTGTGTCCATGTGTTCTCACTGTTCAATTCCCACCTGTGAGTGAGAAAATGTGGTGTTTGGTTTTTTGTCCTTGCGATAGTTTACTGACAATGATTTCCAATTTCATCCATGTCCCTACAAAGGACATGAACTCATCATTTTTTATGGCTGCATAGTATTCCATGGTGTATATGTGCCACATATTCTTAATCCAGACTATCATTGTTGGACATTTGGGTTGGTTCCATGTCTTTGCTATTGTGAATAGTGCCACAATAAACATACGTGTGCATGTGTCTTTATAGCAGCATGATTTATAGTCCTTTGGGTATATACCCAGTATTGGGATGGCTGGGTCAAAGGGTATTTCTAGTTCTAGATCCCTGAGGAATCGCCACACTGACTTCCACAAGGGTTGAACTAGTTTACAGTCCCACCAAGAGTGTAAAAGTGTTCCTATTTCTCCACATCCTCTCCAGCACCTGTTGTTTCCTGACTTTTTAATGATTGCCATTCTAACTGATGTGAGATGGTATCTCATTGTGGTTTTGATTTGCATTTCTCTGATAGCCAGTGATGGTGAGAATTTTTTCATGTGTTTTTTGGCTGCATAAATGTCTTCTTTTGAGAAGTGTCTGTTCATGTCCTTCGCCCACATTTTGATGGGGTTGTTTGTTTTTTTCTTGTAAATTTGTTTGAGTTCATTGTAGATTCTGGATATTAGCCCTTTGTCAGATGAGTAGGTTGCAAAAATTTTCTCCCATTTTGTAGGTTGCCTGTTCACTCTGATGGTAGTTTCTTTTGCTGTGCAGAAGTTCTTTAGTTTAATTAGATCCCATTTGTCAATTTTGGCTTTTGTTGCCATTGCTTTTGGTGTTTTAGACATGAAGTCCTTGCCCATGCCTATGTCCTGAATGGTAATGCCTAGGTTTTCTTCTAGGGTTTTTATGGTTTTAGGTCTAACGTTTAAGTCTTTAATCCATCTTGAATTAATTTTTGTATAAGGTGTAAGGAAGGGGTCCAGTTTCAGCTTTCTACATATGGCTAGCCAGTTTTCCCAGCACCATTTATTAAACAGGGAATCCTTTCTCCATTGCTTGTTTTTCTCAGGTTTGTCAAAGATCAGATAGCTGTAGATATGCGGTGTTATTTCTGAGGGCTCTGTTTTGTTTCATTGATCTATATCTCTGTTTTGGTACCAGTCCCATGCTGTTTTGGTTACTGTAGCCTTGTAGTATAGTTTGAAGTCAGGTAGCGTGATGCCTCCAGCTTTGTTCTTTTGGCTTAGGATTGACTTGGTGATGCGGGCTCTTTTTTGGTTCCATATGAACTTTAAAGTAGTTTTTTCCAATTCTGTGAAGAAAGTCATTGGTAGCTTGATGGGATGGCATTGAATCTATAAATTACCTTGGGCAGTATGGCCATTTTCTTGATATTGATTCTTCCTACCCATGAGCATGGAATGTCTTTCATTTGTTTGTATCCTCTTTTATTTCATTGAACAGTGGTTTGTAGTTCTCCTTGAAGAGGTCCTTCACATCCCTTGTAAGTTGGATTCCTAGGTATTTTATTCTCTTTGAAGCAATTGTGAATGGGCATTAACTCATGATTTGGCTCTCTGTCTGTTATTGGTGTATAAGAATGCTTGTGATTTTTGTACATTAATTTTGTATCCTGAGACTTTGCTGAAGTTGCTTATCAGCTTAAGGAGATTTTGGGCTGAGACAAGGGGGTTTTCTAGATATACAATCAAGTCATCTGCAAACAGGGACAATTTGACTTCCTCTTTTCCTAATTGAATACCCTTTATTTCCTTCTCCTGCCTAATTGCCCTGGCCAGAACTTCCAACACTATGTTGAACAGGAGTGGTGAGAGAGGGCATCCCTGTCTTGTGCCAGTTTTCAAAGGGAATGCTTCCAGTTTTTGCCATTCCGTATGATATTGGCTGTGGGTTTGTCATAGATGGCTCTTATTATTTTGAGATACGTCCCATCAATCACTGTCAACATTAGACAGATCAACGAGACAGAAAGTCCACAAGGATACCCAGGAATTGAACTCAGCTCTGCACCAAGCGGACCTAATAGACATCTACAGAACTCTCCACCGCAAATCAACAGAATATACATTTTTTCAGCACCGCACCACACCTATTCCAAAATTGACCACATACTTGGAAGTAAAGCTCTCCTCAGCAAATGTAAAAGAACAGAAATTATAACAAACTGTCTCTCAGACCACAGTGCAATCAAACTAGAACTCAGGATTAAGAAACTCACTCAAAACCGCTCAACTACATGGAAACTGAACAACCTGCTCCTCAATGACTCCTGGGTACATAACGAAATGAAGGCAGAAATAAAGATGTTCTTTGAAACCAACGAGAACAAAGACACAACATACCAGAATCTCTGGGACACATTCAAAGCAGTGTGTAGAGGGAAATTTATAGCACTAAATGCCCACAAGAGAAAGCAGGAAAGATCCAAAATTGACACCCTAACATCACAATTAAAAGAACTAGAAAAGCAAGAGCAAACACATTCAAAAGCTAGCAGAAGGCAAGAAATAACTAAAATCAGAGCAGAACTGAAGGAAACAGACACACAAAAAACCCTTCAAAAAATTAATGAATCCAGGAGCTAGTTCTTTGAAAGGATCAACAAAATTGATAGACCGCTAGCAAGACTAATAAAGAAGAAAAGAGAGAAGAATCAAGTAGATGCAATAAAAAATGATAAAGGGGATATCACTACCGATCCCACAGAAATACAAACTACCATCAGAGAATACTACAAACACCTCTATGCAAATAAACTAGAAAATCTAGAAGAAATGGATAAATTCCTCGACATATACACCCTCCCAAGACTAAACCAGGAAGAAGTTGAATCTCTGAATAGACCAATAACAGGCTCTGAAATTGTGGCAATAATCAATAGCTTACCAACCAAAAAGAGTCCAGGACCAGATGGATTCACAGCCGAATTCTACCAGAAGTACAAGGAGGAACTGGTACCATTCCTTCTGAAACTATTCCAATCAATAGAAAAAGAGGGAATCCTCCCTAACTCATTTTATGAGGCCAGCATCATCCTGATACCAAAGCCGGGCATAGACACAACCAAAAAAGAGAATTTTGGACCAATATCCTTGATGAACATTGATGCAAAAATCCTCAATAAAATACTGGCAAACCGAATCCAGCAGCACATCAAAAAGCTTATCCACCATGATCAAGTGGGCTTCATCCCTGGGATGCAAGGCTGGTTCAATATACGTCAATCAATAAATGTAATCCAGCATATAAACAGAACCAAAGACAAAAACCACATGATTTGATTATCTCAATAGATGCAGAAAAGGCCTTTGACAAAATTCAACAACCCTTCATGCTAAAAACTCTCAATAAATGAATGACCAATTTCTTACACTCTTCACAATACTCTGTATTACAACTTTGTTTCACATATTGTCTTTGACAACGTGATAGGTGTAAATGGTATGGCTTTTTTATTTACATTTTTTGGATAATTCGTGATTTGACTATTTTATGCTTATTAGTTATTTACCCTTTTTATTTTGTGTATCTCCTGTGTGCCTCCTGACATTTTTATTGGAGTATATTTTAATTTTATTAATATTTTATTAAGTATATAAAGGGAAAAGATCAAAGGGTGAGAGACCTATTTTTGGAAAACATCCACAGTCGTGAGTACACAATAAATCAGGACTCAAAGAGGTAAATGAGGAATGAGGACAGCCTTGCATACGGAAACAACTGGCAATGTTTCTCCAGGAAGAGTATCGAAGGTTATGGGCAGGAATAACAGGGAGAAAGTCTGTTGATTTGGTAGTGGGAGAATCATAAATGATCCCTGACCATAAGTAAAGCCTACTATTGATGTTTTCTTACGTTCTGAGATTACTTTTGGCTCCACTGAGTTTGGCATTGTCCTCTGCAGCCCTATGCAGCTGGCACAACTAGGAAATTATGAACTTGACAGAAAGATGCCAGCAAATTTCTGCAGAGTAAGAGACGCAGTCTTGCACCCAGCCAGGAAAAGGATTTCCTGGCATTCAGAGACCCTCAGCATGAGTTTCATGAGGCCTTCAAGTTGTCCCCTCTACCTTCCTCATGTGACTTTGTTACCTTCCTCACTTTCCCAGCTGGCTGGCTATAGCCTCTGCCAGTACATCAGGTGGAAGAAACTAGTAGCAATTACTGCTTTTCCTTAATTATTCCTGTAACACTAGGAAAGTTTGTTGTCTAATTCACAGCAATAGGCCCAGAACCTACATCTTCTCAGGCTTTCTTTAAATTTTATTTCACTGTAATTTATAACATTTACTGAACCATTTAAAAACATTTTTAAAATAATAATATTTTCCCTATGAATCTTTTTTTTTTTTTTTTGACAGAGTCTTGCTCTGTCACCCAGGATGGAGTGCAGTGGTGTGATCTTGGCTCACTGCAACCTCCACCTCCCAGGTTCAAGCAGTTCTCCTGCCTCAGCCTCCTGAGTAGCTGGGACTACAGGTGCATGCCACGAGGCCTGGCTAATTTTTTTTGTATTTTTAGCAGAGACGGGATTTCACCGTGTTAGCCAGGGTGGTCTCAATCTCCTGACGGCATGATCCGTCTGCCTTGGCCTCCCAAAGTGCTGAGATTATAGGCGTGAGCCATCATGCCCGGCCCTATGCATCATTTCTATATTTATGTATTTTCTTGTCTTCTCTCTCTTTTCTTCTCCCTTTATCTTTTTCTCACATCTTTGTTTCACTTTTCAAAAAATTCCAACTTTCATTTTAGATTCAGTTGGTACATGTGCAGGTTTGTCACATGGGTATATTGCACGATGCTGAGGTTTGGGGTACAATTGATCCTGTCACCCAAGTAGTGAGCATAGTGCCTGACAGGTAGCTTTTCAACCATTGCCACCTCCCTCCCTGCCCTGGCAGTCCCCGGTGCCTGTTGTTTTTTATGTCCATGTGTACTCAAGCTTTAGCTTCCACTTATAAATCTCACATCTTCTTTTTTCATGCCCATACTAAAAGAGTTATAGGTATCTCATGTACACACAAGCACAAAAAAAAGTCATGCTTTTCACAACATACAGAAATGGCTTTAAAAGGTTTTAAATCTGTCAGTGGTAATTGTTTCTAACAATAAAACTGTGGACTTTTTCTAGCTATAGCTCCCATCCTGCAGGTCCACTGATCCTTAGAAAAGAGAATGCAAGAGAAAGGATTCTCTCATCCATGTATTCCCTTCTTGGTCACATATGTCAGAAATATTCATATCTCAAATGGCAAACATGCTGTTCTTCTCACCACTTGAATATTTTCTTATTCCGTATTTCCTCATTCCACTCCATTTCTGAAATAGAGAATTGGCATTATACAGAAGAAAAAGTATGTGCTCAAGCTCCATCCAAATCCAGTTTTGCTGCTTAATAGTTCTGTGACCCTGGAGAAGTTAACTGAACTCTCTTGGCCTCAATTTCTTTATCTATAATGTGGATTTTTTAAAAAGCTGCCTTATATTTCATTTGGAGGAAATATGAATTGCTTAACAACTGTCAGCTCCCTACCGCCTACAAATCTAGGAATTATCTATTATAGCTGAAAATTCAAAGAGCATGAGCCTAAATATGGAAGTATATCAAATTGTATCATAATGCAAAGATAATTTTGAATCAGTCTAATTGCTTAGGATTGTGATATATTCCTTCCATATTTTAATTTGTAATGTACATTCCTCTTCAATTCTTAATAGTTTTATTTCTATTGTTTTAATTACAGGGTCTCACTCTGTCACCCAGGCTGGAGTGCAGTGGCGTGATCATGGCTCACTCCAGCCTTGACCGCCTGGGTTCAAGAGATCCTCCCACCTCAGCCTCCTGAATAGCTGGGGCTACAGGTACATGCCACCATGCCTGGCTTTTTATTTTTTTTATTTTTTTTTAGAGATGGAGTCTCACTATGTTGCCTAGGCTGGTCTTGAATGCCTGGCCTCAAGTGATCTTCCCACCTCAGCTTCCCAAAGTGTTGAGATTACAGGTGTGAGGCACCACACCTGGCCTCTTAATAGTTTTAAAATAATTTTCAAATGTCTCTTATTGTCATACTCTATAATACTTATGTATATGAAGTTTTTGAAGAGTATTTTGCTCTTCAAGCAGAAGTCTCTGACATTTGAGCTTGAAAAAGTTAGTAAAATCTGTCAGCTATGCTGTCAGGCACAGCAGCAAGATTTATATCTACTTATACAATACTCCCATGCCATGAAAAAGAAGCTTTAGTCTTTCAAACTACACTACTATGTCAATTAAGAGTAATATTGATAACGAATATGGATAAGTTAATTCACTCATAATTTACTTAGGTCATATAACTAATTACAGATTATAGATAACTACAGTTAAACTGATCATGAAACCAAGTCAAATGGGTGGTCTACAGAGTAATCTCACAGTTCATATCTGTATGCTGTCCTAAGAGCCTGAAGCTAAACAGAAGCAATATTGGTTCATTGTACCTAGATATAGAGTCTCTTCTCTTGGCTTAATTTTGCTCTTTTCTACAATTACCTTTTATAAGGCAGATAGAGAGATTAGGGTGAGAAGGGATGGTGGGGGCTTGACTACATAGTAAAATTGAATTCATATTTGTTCTTCAGAACATACTGTCACCTTAAGTTTGAAAGTAAGGCAGAGAGTTAGAAGTCCAAGGTAAGAAGTCCAAGGTAACCCCGAAGTTGTGTTCAGAAAGAACTACCTGGAAGAAAGTCTCCTTATACACTGAAGATGGATTAGAGTCTTACCCAAGCAAAAGTAACAAAGGAGGCATAATGACAATAAGTCTCAAATCTGCGAACTACATTTTTCTGATCTTTGTGAGCATATCAAGAGACATTGTTTTGTGCTGTGTGAAATCAGCTCAAGGGCAGGGATGAATATAAGCTCATAGTTCACACTCATCTATCTCCTTCTCATGAATACATGTTATTTTATAAAAGGAAAATTGAATATATCTTTTTTGGTATATTTTATTAACATTGTATAAAGTGACAAAAGCTAGGTTTATTTTGTTTTAACTTTGATCATCTTTGAGGTAGGGTCTTTACTTTTCATTCACCAAGGTAACATTTTCTCTACTCTATTTTTTATTTTTATTTTAACTTTTATTTTAGGTTCAGGGGTACATGTGCAGGTTTATTACATAGGTGAACTCATGTAACAGGGGTTTGCTGTACAGATTATTTCATCACCCAGGTACTAAGCCCTAGTGCCCAATAGTTATTTCTGCTGCCTTCGTCCTCCCACTCTCCACCCTCTGGTAGGACCCTGTGTCTGCTGTTCCCTTCTTTCTGTCCATGAATTCTCATCATTTAGCTCCCACTTACAAGTGAGAACATGTAGTATTTGGTTTTTGGTTTTTGAGTTAGTTTGCTAAGGATAATGACCTCCAGCTCCATCCATGTCCCCACAAAAGACATAATCTCATTCTTTTTATGGCTGAATAGTATTCCATGGTGTATTTATACTACATTATTTTAATCCAGTCTCTCATGGATGGGCATTTAGGTAGATTACATTTCTATTCTATTGTGAATATGGTCTTTTCTATTGTGAACCGTGCTACAATGAACATACATGTGCATGTGTCTTTACGGTAGAATGATTTACATTCCTTTGGATATATACCCAGTAATGAGATTGGTGGATCGAATGGCAGTTCTGTTTTTAGCTCTTTGAGGAATCACCACACTGCTTTCCACAATGGTTGAACTAACCAAAAATGGTTGAACTGAGCCAAAAACGGTGAATAAGCATTCCCTTTTCTCGGCAACTTCGCCAGCATCTGTTATGGTTTGACTTTGTAATAGCCATTCTGACTGGTGTGAGATGGTATCTCATTGCGGTTTTGATTTGCATTTCTCTAATGATCAGTGATGTTCAGCTCTTTTTAATATGATGGTTGACTGCATGTATGTCTTCTTTTGAAAAGTATCTGTTCATGTTCTTTGCCTACTTTTTAATGGGGTCGTTTGCTTTTTTTCTTGTAAATTTTTTAAGTTCCTTATAGATGCTGGATAGTAGAACTTTGTCAGATGCATAGTTTGCAAATATAATATTTTCTCCCATTCTGTAGGTTGTCTGTTTACTCTGTTGATAGTTTCTTTTGCAGTGCAGAGCTCTTTAGATTAATTAGATCTCATTTGTCAATTTTTACTTTTGTTGCAATTGCTTTTGGCATCCTTATCATGAAATATTTGCCCATACTTATGTACAGAATGGTATTACCTAGGTTGTCTTCTAGGATTTTTATAGATTTTGGTTATATTTTCAATTTTTAATCCACCTTGAGTTTATTTTTGTATATTGTGTAAGGAAGTTTCAATCTTCTGCTTATGGTTAGCCCATTATCCCAGCAGCATTTATTGAATAGAAAGTCCTTTCTCCATTGCTTTTTTTTGTCAGCTATGTTGCAGATCAAATTGTTGTAGATATGTGACCTCATTTCTGGGCTCTCTGTTCTGTTCCATTGGTCTATGTGTCTGTTTTTGTACCAGTATCATGCTGTTTTGGTTATTGTAGCCCTACAGTATAGTTTGAAGTCAGATAGCATGATGCCTCCTGCTTTGCTCTTGTTGCTTAGGATTGTCTTCAGTATTTGAGCTCTTTTTTGGTTCTATATGAATTTTGAAACATTATTTGCTATTTCTGTAATGAACGTCTTTAGTAGTTTGATGACAACAGCATTGAATCTGTAAATTGCTTTGGGCAGTATCACCATTTTAGTGATATTGATTCATCTTATCCATGAACTTAGAATATTTTTCCATTTGTTTGTGTCATCTCTGATTTATTTTAGCAGTGTTTTGTAATTCTCTTTGTAGAGATCTTTTACTTCCCTGGTTAGCTATATGTCTAGGTAAAATTTCTTATTTTTTTAACATCTTATAGTAAGACCCTTTTATAATGAAAAATTAATATATGGTAAAGTTTAGTAAAGCCAATATTTCTCAGCAATTAATGAATTCATAAGAAAGGGAAAAACTGAGGAGGTGTGTCTGGAACTAATTACATGTGAAAAAAGGGTAGATTCTTTATGAGTGGAGGAGAGAATGAAACTCATTATTAGTAGATAAAAGAGAGATAGGAAAGATGAGGAGAAAGGGAGGGAAATAGGGAAGAAGGCAGAAAGCAGAAATGAAAGAAAATTTACATAGACATAAAGGCAGAGATATGTATGTAATGCAGGCATTTAGTAGATAGAGAAGCACCTATTTAGAGCAGACTTGTGTTTTAGAATTTTGTTTTTTACTTACTTTTTCTTCATGGAGTGAACTGGAGAAGGATAGAAGAGGTTTCTAGTTTCAGCCACTTCCAAAAGAGGCAGACTCGATCTTTCAGAAGTAACTCTGGCATCTGGGTTACAGTTTTAAGACGGACATTGAAAATTTGCAAGGTAAAAATAAGTTTCCCACTAAGGTATGTACTAGATATCAATAAGATTTTATAGTTTAAATAGATCATATTCAGTGGTATTTTTAATAAGATTTCTTTTGATTTGGTGTATCGCTAATCGAGCTTTAACGTAGCTGATACAACAAATCAATAAACTAAGTTTCAAACTCAAAAACTATGACTTCTTAAATTCTTTTGCATTGAAAAAATAATACACGTACTTTAGACTCTTTTCACTTGTGCAAAAATTTTTAATGACAATAGCTACTATCCATATGGGAGAATTTAGTGGATAATAATAACATCTGAAAAATATTCCAAATATACCAATAAGAGTAATTAAAAGGGATTTATCTTATTTATTCTTTCCATACAGCTATGTTGCTCACATTGGGAAGCAAAACTTCCCATATCAGACAATATTATCTGATAAACTCACCACTTCTAAAATTAATACCCATTCAAGCATCTCTCCCCATTTAAATCTTTATCTGCCCATTACATAAGGCTTTGATCAATGTTTACATGGTTGTCTGATCTTGCAAAAAAATTTGATGAAGTAATTTTAAAACAGCCAAAAAGTGATTAAAAAGTAAGAGTATAAATCTTTAGTGATAAATTGTTTAAAAAGTAAAACCATAAATCTTGCAATAGACATGGTATTATAGAGTGTTGATAAAGTGAGTTTAGGTAATTGCTTGACAAACCATATCCCAAAGCCTTTGACAAGGGAGAGAATTTCAGAGTTAGATAAGTTAGAACTTGAAGAAAAGCAAATAGCAAGGGTGATGAGTCAGTTGTTACTTCATAATAGAATTACTTAAGAACCAAAAAACTCTGTGAAGAAAGTCATTGGTAGCTTGATGGGGATGACATTGAATCTATAAATTACCTTGGGCAGTATGGCCATTTTCACGATATTGATTCTTCCTACCCATGAGCATGGAATGTTCTTCCATTTGTTTGTATCCTCTTTTATTTCATTGAGCAGTGGTTTGTAGTTCTCCTTGAAGAGGTCCTTCATGTCCCTTTTAAGTTGGATTCCTAGGTATTTTATTCTCTTTGAAGCAATTGTGAATGGGAGTTCACTCATGATTTGGCTCTCTGTCTGTTATTGGTGTATAAGAATGCTTGTGATTTTTACACATTGATTTTGTATCTTGAGATTTTGTTGAAGTTGCCTATCAGCTTAAGGAGATTTTGGGCTGAGACGATGGGGTTTTCTAGATATACAATCATGTCGTCTACAAACAGGGACAATTTGACTTCCTCTTTTCCTAATTGAATACCCTTTATTTCCTTCTCCTGCCTGATTGCCCTGGCCAGAACTTCCAGCAGTACGTTGAATAGGAGTGGTGAGAGAGGGCATCCCTGTCTTGTGCCAGTTTTCAAAGAGAATGCTTCCAGTTTTCACCCATTCAGTATGATATTGGCTGTGGGTTTGTCATAGATAGCTCTTATTATTTTGAGATATGTCCCATCAATACCTAATTTATTGAGAGCTTTTAGCATGAAGTGTTGTTGAATTTTGTCAGAGGACTTTTCTGCATCTATTGAGATAATCGTGTGGTTTTTGTCATTGGTTCTGTTTATATGCTGGATTATGTTTATTGATTTGCGTATGTTGAACCAGCCTTGCATCCCAGGGATGAAGCCCACTTGATCATGGTGGATAAGCTTTTTGATGTGCTGCTGGATTCGGCTTGCCAGTGTTTTATTGAGGATTTTTGCATCAATGTTCATCAAGGATATTGGTCTAAAATTATCTTTTTTGTGTGTGTCTCTGCCAGGCTTTGGTATCAGGATGATGCTGGCCTCATAAAATGAGTGAGGGAGGATTCCCTCTTTGAGAAATGCAAATCAAAACCACAATGAGATACCATCTCACACCAGTTAGAATGGCGATCATTAAAAAGTCAGGAAACAACAGGTGCTGGAGAGGATGTGGAGAAATAGGAACACTTTTACACTGTTGGTGGGATGGTAAACTAGTTCAACCATTGTGGAAGTCAGTGTGGCGATTCCTCAGGGATCTAGAACTAGAAATACCATTTGACCCAGCCATCCCATTACTGGGTATATACCCAAAGGATTATAAAACATGCTGCTATAAAGACACATGCACATGTATGTTTATTGTGGCACTATTCACAATAGCAAAGACTTGGAACCAACCCAAATGTCCAACAGTGATAGACTGGATTAAGAAAATGTGGCACAAATACACTATGGAATACTATGCAGCCATAAAAAGTGATGAGTTCATGTCCTTTGTAGGGACATGTATGAAGCTGGAAACCATCATTCTCAGCAAACTATTGCAAGGACAAAAACCCAAACACCGTATGTTCTCACTCATAGGTGGGAATTGAGCAATGAGAACGCATGGACACAGGAAGGGGAACATCACACACCAGGGCGTGTTGTGGGGTTGGGGGAGGGGGAGGGATAGCATTAGGAGATATACCTAAGGTTAAATGACCAGTTAATGGGTGCAGCACACCAACATGGCACATATATACATATACAACTAACCTGCACGTTGTGCACATGTACCCTACAACTTAAAGTATAATAAAAAATAAATAAATAAATAAATAAGAACAAAAAAACTAACTCTTTGGAAAGTTAATGAATTAATACATATGTGTGTAAAACTCAAGCTCATTAAGATCACGTTGGAAAAGTTTAAAGATAAGTAAAGGTTGCCACATGTGATTTTACAGAATGGTTGAAAAATTATGTGCTAACTCATCCCCCAAAATTCACAAATTCTTTTTTCATGTCTAAAAATTAGTATGCAGTGGCAATAGCTTTATTGTTTTGTGGTAAATATGCTTATTTTCATAAATTTTGATTTAATTTCTCATGACAGACACCGACCATTTTTTCATTTGGTAGCATGAAAACATAATTATTCAATTATAGCAGATTTATTTTTGTTTTTTTTCTGTTACTAATTATTTCAGTTTATAAAGATGTATTGCACGTCAATATACATATTAGTTTCTAATTTCTGTTACAACATCTTATTCATAAAATAGAATTAGTTGTAAAAGTAGTACTGAATAGTGGTTTGGTATAGGCAGCAAGTAGTACTGAATAGTGGTTTGGTATAGACAGCAGAAGCAGCCTGGTGGGTTTCAAATCCCATATCCACCATTACTTGTAGTCCAACATTAAGCAAGTAACTTCTTCTTGCTTCAGTTTTCTCATCTGTAAGATGGGGCTAATATTAGCAACTACTCAAAGGCTTGTTTTAAAGATTAAAGAGTCACTATCCAGTAAACGTATTTATAACAGTGTCTGAACTATAGTAACTGTTATATAAGTAAAGTTGAAAACGAGCTTTAAGTCATATATATTAGCATATCTACTATTCCTTAAATTGATGGTTCCTGTTCCTCTCTTAGATCACGGCCTTCTCTATTTTACTAATTCTTCCCTCTCTCCTATTTCTGAATATCTTCTACCACTACTTTACTACTTTAGTGAACTAAATCCCAAAATAATTTTGTTAATTTGCCCTAAATGTTGGAATTCTAATCTAACATCAGATTTTTGGAAATCTTCATAACTCACTCCATTTTTTAAATGACTCAAAATAAAAAGTATCACTTTAGTCATTGTACAAATATCCTATTTAGAATGATTATAAAACATCTTTCTTCCTTGAATTTGTAAAAAAATCATTCTCTAAATAAAGGAATTATCCATTAGAGAGATACAGGTTTAGCAAATAAAAATATAAGACACTCTATTAAATTCCAATATGAGATAAACAATATTTTTTTCATATAAGTATAACCCATGCAATATACTTTGGCTGAAAAATAGCTGTTATTTATCTGAGATTCTAATTTAACTGTACATATGTCTTCAATCTCACAAACTTAAATAGAGCTGGAAAAAATCTGTTAAAAACTTTTAAAATTAATTATATTGTATAAGCACATACATTTCTAATGGAATTACATTAAGCAGATATAGTTTTTGTCTAATTTCAATTCTTGCATGAATAGCATCTGAATTTTGCTCTATCATTGATGCAAGAGTAATGAGTTTCACCTTTTGTTTATAAAAACTTCATAATTTCAAAAAATATTTCTGTATTATGTATATAGTAGCTTGAAATTATACCATCTACTGAGTTTTTTTAAATAACCGGAAACTTAAAACCCAATACAAAAAATCACACCTTGCAAAAATGAGTCTTGAGGCTAGAATTCTGCTTTTTCTGTGTTAAAATACTTTGGCGAAAATGAAAAGAGATATTATATAAATAGCACTTTGTCTCAGAGGTGAATTTTGCTAGAGCAGGTATATAATACCATTAATCACTTCAATGGTGTTATAACACAGGCTTTCCAAGTCAACTTCCTTGATTTAAGTAATATCATTTAAAAGGCTACTTGACTATCAACTAGCTCTTGCCAAACATTATTTTGATTAGCAAAATTGGAGAATAATTCGCAGGACTTTCACAGATGGCTATTCACATTCTAAGTGCGTATCGGTGCTTTCCATTTTCACCTAGTCTCTGACTTGGAGAAAATTTAATAGAAATTTTTCTAAATCTAAGCAAAAAGTTTGATATTTGCATGTCTCTGGTTACCCGATAGTAGAAAGATCATCTATATCATATTCTCCTAGAGAGAATCAGAGCAGCAATAGCCCTATAAATGATACGATTATGGGACACCAGCAAGTCCCCATCAGCTCTGATAGAGCTGTTACATCTCCACCTCCATGTTAACACCTTTCTACCCTAACTTCAAATAGTGGCATCACTCCTGAAGACAGAGAGCAAAGGCATCTGTATTGTCTCTAAATTTCACTGTTAAGGCATAACCACATAACAGTAACGGGGAGCTATAGCCTTTAGCTTTCTTATCAATTCACACAGTAATTGATATTATATTATTATACTACTTATAAGGGTGAGCCAAAAATGTCTATGGATGAAAGAAAGAAAAGCATTCCAACAAAGAGTTTGGAGCTCCTGTGAGGAAAGGGGGAGGAAAAGAAAGGCCTCAATACATCACTGAAGTGTGGTGTCATGATCTCGTGGGGTCAGCAGAAACCAGTGCAGAAGACAGGAATTAGTTGGACCCCCAAACATCAGAACTCTTAGTTAATCTAAGGGCCTGTCTTACTCTTTTCAACTCCATCCTGTCATTTTTCCGTGGCCCTTCTGACCTTGATCCTCACCTTACCACTACCTCAACTATATTTGCTATATAAAGAGAAAGTGAGAATAGAACCATGCTAAAATAATTCCTTACTGAGACCACTAAGATCACAGAACTAATAAGTCAGAGTTGAAATTTAAATTTAGGCCTGTATGATCCAAAGCAAGTACGCTTTCTATTACACCCCACTGCTGAGAGGGAAGACAAACAATGTGAAACAGCATGGAAGGAATGAATTCTGATACACAGGATGTCTCTAGTATATTAATTGAAATGCATTCATTCCACTTACATTTATCAAGCTCTTAGCTGGCCTTGAATTAAATTAGTGTTAGCCTACATTCTTGAGAAAATCTATACACATTAATTATAGTGGGGCAATACTTCTGAAGTTGCATATTGATGTTCTTTTCTACACGGGTCCTTCTCTTTATACTACTTTATACTACATTTCACTGTCTTTTTACCTCTATTCGCTCTCCTCAATATAACCTTCACCAATTTTGTGAAAAAATATATATATATGTACACACATATGTATATGTATAAAATAATCTATAATGTATGTGTGTGTATATACACATATACATATGCACTAGTTCTATAATGAAAGCTATATGCTGTTCTTATTTTCATCTTTCTTAGAATCATTCTAGATAAAACTATTTTCAACATGCATTTGAATTATTACCAAAAATATAATAATATTTCAATGTCCTCTGTTTTATTCATAAAGAGCTTTAAATTCTGCTTGTGAGAATCACACTCTTGCTGGGCACACTGGCTCACGCCTGTAATCCCAGCACTTTGGGAGGCCGAGGCGGGTGGATCACCTGAGGTTGGGAGTTTGAGACCAGCCTGACCAACATGGAGAAACCCCATCTCTACTAAAAATACAAAATTAGCCTGGCGTGGTGGCGCATGCCTGTAATCCCAGTTACTTGGGAGGCTGAGGCAGGAGAATCGCTTGAACCCAGGAGGTGGAGGTTGCAATGAGCCGAGATTGTGCCACTGCACTCCAGCCTGGGCAACAAGAGCGAAACTCCCTCTCAAAATAAATAAATAAATAAAAGAATAACAGTCTTAAATATAGGTCTACCTTATCCTCTGAACAAAACTAGACTCTCCCTAAAATACCAACATCCAGGCCGGGCGCGGTGGCTCACACCTGTAATCCCAGCACTTTGGGGAGGCCAAGGTTGGCGAATCATGAGGCCAAGAGATAGAGACCATCCTGGCCAACACGGTGAAACCCCATCTGTACTAAAAATACAAAAAAAGTAGCCAGGCATGGTGGCAGGCGCCTGTAGTCCCAGCTACTCGGGAGGCTGAGCCAGGAGAATTGCTTGAACCTGGGAGGCGAAGGTTGCAGTGAGCCGAGATCGTGCCACTGCACTCCAGCCCGGGTGACACAGTGAGACTCCATCTCAAAAAAAAAAAAAAAAAATCAAACAAACAAACAAACAAACAAAAACCCAACATCCTAATTTGGAGTGCCTCAGTCATTCCAGGTGTTTCTTCAAATTTTTAGGCAACAGGTAACTTTTACTACTTTGCAATCTGATAATGTTAAATGTATCTCTTTCTTTTCATGCTTATATGTTGACTTGGAAACCCTTAATTTTCCATTTCTTTTTCTCAGTTACACTATATGTGCTTGATCTTCTAGTCTACTTTGTCTAGAAAAATCAATTATGTACTCTTGAATGTGACTATCTCAGTGGCTACATAGTATGTAAACCTCAACTATGTTTTCTTTCATTTCTATCTTGAGTCTACTCTCTGATCTCTTTTTTCTCTTTATTTCCCTCCTCTAGAGTTTTTTTTTGGAAAGAAATGTTTCAAAGGCTACCGTTGATTGCTCTTTTGAATTTCATTGTAAGTTAATAAGGATTTATGATAGCCTCCAGCTTAAGACTATTTTTCTCAATAGAAATAGAATCCTTGGCCTGTTCGCATTCCTACCTCATTTAGTTAGCATTGGCAAATAATTTGCTTCAGTATAATAAAGCCGAATATTTTGTATTTTTATTCATTTATAAGAACTGAATATTCAGTTCCGAAGGATTTGACACATTACCATATGCCTTTTTTTCCAGAAGTCATATTATTCGTCTGTTGTGTAGTTGCTATCTAGCCTTAGAGTTAAATGTAGAGCATAAGTTAACAAACTCACCAAAGTTTCCTTTTTTCAAAAAATAGCCTTATTAACATAAAATTCACTGGCTAAAATTCACCCATTTGAAGTAATGCATATGTTAATTTACTCACTGTAGCAATTCCACAATGTATACATATTTCAAAACATCATGTATATTAAAAAATATATAATTTTATGTGTCAATTTTTAAAAGTATTCATATATTCACAGATGTTGTAACCATTACCACAATCAATTTTAGAGCATTGTATCACCTCAAAAAGAAATTCTATACCCTTTAGCTATTATCTCCTCATCCCCTCATCATTCAACCCCCATTCTCAGCCCTAAGCAACTATTAATCTACACTCTGTCTCTATAGACTTCCTTTCTAGACTTTGATATGAATGGAATAATGTACTATGTGGACTTCAGTGACAGGCATCTTTCACTTAAGGTAGTATCTTCAGCGTTCATCCAAATCGGCAGATATATCAGTACTTCATTTCTTTCTATTCTCCCCTTCCAAAAATGCATTGTATTGACATGCCACTTTGTTTATCCATCTTTCTGTTGATGGATATTTAGATTGTTTTCACCTTTTGGCTATTATGAATGATTATTCAATGCTTACTATAAATATTCATGTATAAGTTTTAATATGGACATGTTTCCATTTCTCTTGCATATAAACCTAGGAGTGGAATTGTTGGGTCATGTGATAACTCTGTTTGTTTGAAGAATTGCCAAACTGTTTTCCAAAGAGATTGCACCATTTAACATTCTTACCAGCATCATATAAGGTTTCTGACTCACTGACACTAGTTATTATCCTACTTTTTGATTCTAGACATCCTAGTGTATCTGAAGTGGCATCTCACCGTGGTTTTGATTTGCTTTCCTTTGCTAACTAATGATGTGGAGCATTCCTCATGTGTTTCTTGGTAATTTGCATATCTTCCTTGGAAAAGTGTCTACTGAGATCTTTTGCCTGTTTTTTATTTGGGTTTTTATCTTTTATTATTGAGCTAAAAGTTTTTATGTATTCCAAATGTAAGTAATTTAGCAAAGATATGTTTTACAAATATTTCTCCCATTCTGTGGCTTTTTTTCATTTTCTTGATGTCCTTTGAAACACAGAAGTATTTAATTTTGATGACGTTTAATTTATCTTTTGTTTGTTTGCTCTAATTTTGATGAAGTTTAATTTATCTTTTGTTTATTTGTTTGTTTGCTCATGCTTTTCGGTGTCATATGTAAGGACCCTTGGCCAAATCCAAAGTATGGAAGATTTACTCTTGTGTTTCCTCCTAAAAATTTAATAGTTTTAACTCTTACATTCAAGTTTTTGATTGATTTTTATTTCATTTTTGCTTCTGATCTTAAGAGTCTAATTTCATTCTTTTGTATATAGATATCCACCTATTCCTACATTATTTGTTGGAAAGACTATTCTTTCCCCAACAAATGGTTTAACACTTATATCAAAAATCAGTTGACCATAATTATGTGCATTTATTTCTGGACACTCAATTCTATTGCACTGATTTCCATACCTGTCCTTGTACCAGTATTATATTTTCTTGATTACTGTTATTTGTAGTAAGTTTTAAAGTTAGGAAGTGTGAGTACCCATACATTTTTCTTCTTTTCTTGGACTGTTTGGCTACCCTACATCTTTTGCAATTTTGCATGAATTTTAGAATAAGCTTATCAACTTCTACAAAGAAGTCAGCTAGGATTCTGACAGAGATTGCCTTGAATCTGTAGATCACTTTGGGGAATACTGCCTTCCTAAACATTTAAGTCTTCTGATCTATGATCTGTGCCTTAATGTCTTTGTCAACTGCAATTCCTTAGGAGATGATTTTTTATTTGTAGTGCAAATATACCTGCCAGGCCACCTGTATGAGTTCGTTTTCATGCTGCCGATAAAGACATACCTGAGAAGAAAAAGAGGTTTAACTGGACTTGCAGTTCCACATGGCTGGGGAGGCCTCAGAAACATGGCGTGAGGTGAAAGGCACTTCTTACTTGGCAGCGGCAAGAGAAAACGAGGAAGATGCAAAAGCAGAATCCCCTGAAAAAATCATCAGATCTCATAAGACTTATTCACTACCACAAGAACAGTATGGGGAAAACCACCCCCGTGATTCAATTATCTCCCCCTCCCCCACAAGTTGGTCCCTCCCCCAATACATGGGAATTATGGGAGTACAAATCAAGATGAGATTTGGGAGGGGACACAGAGCCAAACCATATCACCATCTTATAAAAGTACAGAGTATTTCCTTCTAATGACATGCTTTTTATCTTGTCGACAAATAAGAGGATTGATTTACAAACTTCCCTAGTTCATGTTGTAAAGAAAACAACTTCTGCACAGGAGCTACTTATAAAAATGCACTATATCCCCCTCCCCAAACCTCATCCAGAACAATTCTACATGCTAAAGATGCTTTTAGTATTGGATTATTAGTTTTCCATATGCATCAGCAACCAAAGCTAACAAGCGTCTACCTGCTATCTCACATGGTTTCTGCATTTCAGTACTTTCTTACCCACTTATGTGATGGTTACACATATTAAAGTTACCATACAAATTAGGTGAGGGTCATATTTGACAACTATTGTTCAGTTCGTACTTCGTAAGACTATTATGAAAATATTCTACAGCTTTTGCACATTCCCAAACTCCATGAAGCTCTCTTATCCCTATGTAAATCTCTCATGTGTTCAATTTTGTATTGTGCAAAATTTAATAATTTAGTGTCATATGCCAATGCCTGCAGAAATAAAACTTGAAATTATGGTTTTCAAGTTCCCATTGTTTATCCATGAATTTAATACATAGTTGGGTTTCTCACTTGAATTGTAACTCTGAAAGGATTGTAGCATGCCCACTTTTTTCATCAACTTGACACATAAGGGTGAAATTTTATGTAGTACTTTTGAGCCTTCCTAGATGGTCTGAAACACACTGGAGAGATCAGAAGGAAAATCATGATGGTTTTGCACAATGTCCAAGATTGTATTGCAGTTAATGGCACTTGCAAAGTTGGTGGTCTGGTAATTAAGTAAGAATCAATCCACAGCTCATGTGTTTGCATACAGTGGTTCTCAATGAGAAATCCTAAGTGGTCACTTGAACTTTTATGGCAAGGAGTCAAATTCTCTGTAAAATGCACACAAGCAATTCTTGCTGCCTTCAGCAAGCATAAATCTTATACTGAGTGAAATATTCTCTCTTCCTCTCTGTGGAAATGCTACAAACAATAATTTTTCAACACACTATAATACATTTACAGAATAGAAAGGATAGATGTAAATAGTGTTGAAGGCCAATTCTCATGTCACATAAAATGAATGTGTAAAAGAAACCAGGTGAAATCACTGATTTATCTTTCTGTTTTTGCAAGCTTATGTTTAAATTATTACATCTCAATTGCCTCAAATGTTTTCTTCTACTCTGACTTAAAAAGCAGTTCCAAATTCTATTTAATTTTAGCATTAAACAACTGTGTTGTTGCTGATAAAACATCAATGTAAACTGTGATTTTCCTACTACATTATCTAAGTAAATACAAGTTACAAAATCCACTTATGTACAGAGAGTGGATAAACCCAGGCAAATTTTGATCTAATCTACATTTCTTTGCTCTTTTTAAATGTCTGTGACCAAGATTATTTTAACTTCTTAGATTACTTTTTTTTTACTCTTCTGGCTATCCATGAATAACTACTTCAATGTGATAAGTAATTTAAACACAACTCTTTCAGACAGTGGTCCTGTACTTTTCATTACATATGTGGATCTTCCTACAGAAAGTAGTTCAGATTTCAATTCTAAATGGTGAATCAAAGTACAGAAATTTAACTTTATTATTGACAAAGAGAAATGTAAATTAATGATTGAAATATGTTCAGCACTGAATGAAAATAAAATCCTACCTCAAAAGTTGGAATGCATATTTTAGTAAATTTATGTATTATTGCATGAAATAAGTAATCGTACAAAATATTGAATGGTTTTATGATAATATAGACACTTAATCCATAGCATTAAAATCCACCCACTTCCCTGATTTGTGGAATGAGATAATGATAACCTCTAAATCACTGGATCATAGTGAGTAATAGAGAAGAATATTATACAAAAAGTATACTATATTTATTTGGAATATTATATCATGTGCTCTCATCTTTTTATTAGACAAAACAATTCTATAACTTTAAAATATGATAGTTAATAAATCCTTATAGTACTAAACAAGCTGAGAACGTTTGTTACACACTTACAAAACAAGAGCAATATGAAAATGTGTTTAAAAAAGTAAATGTTTACAGTCCCACCAACAGTGTAAAAGTGTTCCTATTTCCCTCAGGGATCTAGAACTAGAAATACCATTTGACCCAGCCATCCCATTACTGGGTATATACCCAAATGACTATAAATCATGCTGCTATAAAGACACATGCACACGTATGTTTATTGCGGCATTATTCACAATAGCAAAGACTTGGAACCAACCCAAATGTCCAACAATGATAGACTGGATTAAGAAAATGTGGCACATATACACCATGGAATACTATGCAGCCATAAAAAATGATGAGTTCATGTCCTTTGTAGGGACATGGATGAAACTGGAAACCATCATTCTCAGTAAACTACTGCAAGAACAAAAAACCAAACACCGCGTATTCTCACTCATAGGTGGGAATTGAACAATGAGATCACATGGACACAGGAAGGGGAATATCACACTCTGGGGACTGTGGTGGGGAGGGGGAAGGGGGGAGGGATAGCATTGGGAGATATACCTAATGCTAGATGACGAGTTAGTGGGTGCAGCGCACCAGCATGGCACATGTATACATATGTAACTAACCTGCACAGTGTGCACATGTACCCTAAAACTTAAAGTATAATAAAAAAAAAAGTAAATGTTGCACTAAAAAGTAATTTTTTAATTTTTATTTTATGTTCGGGGATACACGTGCAGGTTTGTTATATAGGTAAACTCATGTCATGGGGGTGTGTATACAGATTATTTTATCACCCATGGACTAAGCCTAGTACACAATAGTTATTTTTTCTGTTCCTCTCCCTTCTCCCATTCTCCACCCTCCAGCAGGCCCCAGTGTCTGTCGTTCCCCTTTTTGTGTCCATGTATACTCATTATTTAGTTCCCACTTATAAGTGAGAAAATGCGGTGGTTGGCTTCATATTCCTGTGTGAGTTTGCTAAGAATAATGGTCTCCAGCTCCATCCATGTCCCTGCAAAGGACATGATCTCATTCTTTTTATGTCTTCATAGTATTTCATGGTGTATACATAGTACATTTCCTTTATCCAGTCTACCATTGATGGGTATTTAGGTTGACTCCACGTCTTTGCTATTGTGAATAGTGCTACAGTGAACCTACATGTGCATGTGTCTTTTTGACAGAATCATTTGTATTCCTTTGGGTATATATCCAGTAGTGAGATTGCTGGGTTGAATGGTAGTTTGGTTTTTAGCTCCTTGAAGAATCACCACACAGCTCTCCGCAGTGGTTGAACTACTTTCCACTCCCACCAGCAGTGTATAAGCGTTCTCTTTTCTCTGCATCTTCGTCAGCCTCAGCATCTGCTATTTTTTGACTTTGTAATAATAGCCATTCTGACTGGTGTGAGATGGTATCTCATTGTGGTTTTGATTTGCATTTCTCTAATGGTCAGTGATGTTAAGCTTTTTTTTTTTCACATGCTTTTTGGCCGCCTGTATGTATGCCTTGTCTTGAAAAATGTCTTAATGGGATTGTTTGTATATTTTAGATAAATTTGTTTAAGTTCCTTATAGATGCTGGATAGTAGACCTTTGTCAGATCCATAGTTTGTAAATACTTTCTCCCATTCTATGGGTTTACTATTTACTCTGATGATAGTTTATTTTGCTGTGCAGAGGCTCTTTTGTTTAATTAGATCCCATTTGTCAATTTTTGCTTTTGTTGTCATTGCTTTTGGCGTCTTCATCATGAAATCTTTGTCCACTCCTATGTCCAGAATGGTATTGCCTAGGTGGTCTTCTGGGGTTTTTATAGTTTTTGGTTGTAACTTAAATCTTTAATCCATCTTGAGTTGACTTTTGTGTATGGTGTAAGGAAGGGGTCTAGTTTCCATCTTCTGCATATGGCTAGCCTGTTATCCCAGCACCATTTATCGAATAGAGAGTCCTTTCTCCATTGCTTGTTTTTGTCAGCTACATTGAACACCAAATTGTTGTAGATGTGTGACCTTATTTCTGGGCACTCTACTCTGGTCCATTGGTCTATGTGTCTGTATTTGTACCAGTACCATCCAGTACCATGCTGTTTTGGTTATTATAGCCCTACAGTATAGTTTGAGTCAGGTAGTGTGATGCCTCCTGCTTTGTTCTTCATGCTTAGGATTGCCTTAAATATTTGGACTCTTTTGGTTCCATATGAATTTTAAAGCAAAACTTTCTATTTCTGTAATGAATGTCTTTAGTAGTTTGGTAGGAATAGCATTGAATCTGTAAATTGCTTTGGGCAGTATCACCATTTTAATGATATTGATTCTTCTTATCCATGATCATGGAATTTTTTTCATTTGTTGATGTTATCTGTGATTTGTTTGAGCAGTGCTTTATAATTCTCATTGTAGAGATCTTTCTGTGCTCGCTTCAGTAGCACATATACAAACATTGGAACAGTATGGAGAAGATTAGCATGGCTCCTGCACAAGGATGAGATCTTTCTCTTCCCTAGTTAACTGTATTCCTAGGTATTTTATTATTTTTGTGGCAATTGTAAATGGGCTTGCATCCCTGATTTGGCTCTTGGCTTGGCTGATGTTGGTGTATAGAAATGCTAGTGTTGATTTTGTATCCTGAGATATTGTTGAAGTTGTTTATCAGCTGGAGGGGCTTTTGGGTCAAGACTATGGGGTTTTCTAGATATAGAATGATGTCACTTGCAAACAGGGATCATTTGACTTCTTCTCTTTCTATTTGGATGCGCTTTGTTTCTTTTTCTTGCCGGGTTGCCCTGGCCAGGACTTCCAATACTACACTGAATAGGAGTGGCGAGAGAAGACATCCTTGTCTTGTGCCAGTTTTCAAGGGGGATGCTCCTAGCTTTTGCCCATTCAGTATAATGCTGGCTATGGGTTTGTCATAGACAGTTCCTACTATTTTGATGTATGTTCCTTCAATACTTAGTTTGTTGAGAGTTTTTAACAAGAAGCAATGTTGAATTTTATTGAAAGCCTTTTCTGCATCTATTGAGATGATCATGTTTTTTTTTCTTTAGTTCTGTTTATGTGATGAATCATGTTTACTGATTTGCATATGTTGAACCAACCTTGCATCCCAGAGATAAAGCTTACTTGATCGTGGTGGATTAGCTTTTTGATGTGCTGCTGGATTCAGTTTGACAGTGTTTTGTTTCGTTTGTTTGTTTTTTGATATGAAGTTCTGTCACCCAGGATGGAGTGCAGTGGTGTGATTTCGGCTCGCTGCAACCTCCACCTCCCAGGTTCAACTAATTCTCCTGCCTCAGCCTCCCGAGTAGCTGGGATTACAGGTGCGTGCCACCACACCCAGCTGATTTTTGTATTTTTAGTAGGGATGGGGTTTCACCACATTGCCCAGGCTGGACTCAAACTCATCATCTCAGGTGAGTCTCCTGCCTAGGCCTCCCAAAGTGCTGGGATTACAGGCATGAGCCACCGTGCCTTGTCCTATAGTTTGCCAGTGCTTTGTTGAAGATTTTTGCATCAATGTTCATCAAAGATATTGGCCTGACGTTTTCTTTTTTTATTGTGTATCTGCCAGGTTTTGATAACGAATGCTATTTTCATAGAATGAGTTGAGGAGTCTCACCTACTCAATCTTGTGGAATGGTTTCAGTAGGAATGGTACCAGCTCTTCTTTGCACATCTGGTAGAATTTGGCTATGAATCTGTCTGGTCCTGGGCTTTTTTTTTTTGGTTGATAGGCTATTTATTACTGATTCAATTTCAGAGCTCATTATGGGTCTGTTCCAGGATACAGTTTCTTCCTGTTTCAATCCTGGGAGGGTGTATGTGTCCAGGAATTTATCCATTTATTCTAAATTTTATAGTTTATGTGCATATAGGTGTTCATAATAGTCTTCTAGGGTTATTTGTATTTCTGTGGAATCAGGGGCAATATCCTATTTGTCTTTCCTAATTATATTTATTTGGATCTTCTCTTTATTAGTCTAGCTAGTGGTCTATTATCTTATTAATTTTTCAAAAAACAGCTCTTGGATTCACTTATCTTTTGAATTATTTTTCACATTTCAATCTCTTTGGTTTGGCTCTGATTTTGGTTATTTCTTGTCTCTGCTAGCTTTAGAATTCGTTTGCTCTTACTTCTCTAGTTATTTTAATTATGATGTTAGGTTGTTAGTTTGAGGTCTTTCTAACTTTTCGATGTGGACATTTAGTGCTATAAATTTTCTGCTTAACACTGCCTTTGCTGTGCCTCAGAGACTCTGGTATATTGTATCTTTGTTCTCATTAGTTTCAAAGAATTTCCTGATTCCTACCTTAATTTCATTATTTACCCATAAGTCATTCAGGGTCAGGTTGATTAATTTCCATGTAATTATATATTTTGGAGGAATTTTCTGATTCTTGAATTCTAGTTTTATTGCACTGTGATCTGAGAGAGTGGTTGGTATGATTTCAGCTTTCTGCATTTGCTGAGGATTGTTTTATGTACAAATATGTGGTTGATTTTAGAGTATGTGCCATGTGGCAATGAGAAAAATGTATATGCCATTACTTTTAGGTGGAGAGTGCTATAGAAATCTATCAGGTTCATCTGTTCCAGTGTTGAGTTCAGGTCCCGATATCTTTGTTAATTTTCTGCCTTGATGATCTGTCTAATACTGTCGGTGGGATGTTGAAGTATCCCACTATTATTGTGTGGGAGTTTAAGTCTCTTTGAAGGTCTCTAAGAACTTGCTTTATGAATCTAGGTGCTCCTGTGTTGGGTGTGTATATATACATATATGCATATATACCACAGTTAAGTCTTCTTGTTGAATTGAACCCTTAATCATTATGTAATGCCTTTCCTTGTCTTTTTTGATCTTTGTTGGTTTAAAGTTTGTTTTGTCATTAATTAGGATTGCAACTTCTACTTTTTTCTGTTTTCCATTTCATTGGTAGATTTTTCTCCATTCCTTTGAGTCATAGATGTCATTGAATGTGAAATGGGTGTCATTCCATGTGTATCTTTAAGACACATACCATTGTTTTGCTTCCTTATACAGATTGCCACTCTGTCCTTATTTTATCCAATAAGAAATGGTAGAAAACATAAAATTGTCTGAAAGTTTTCAAAAATACGTGCAGAAGCCATAAAATGACAGTTATTTTCTAGCCAAATATCAGCATCTAATGTATTATACCCAGCCATACGCTTATTGCAGAAAATTCTTCTGTTTTCAGTCTGTCTCATTTTTCCTGATACCTCCCTGCTTCTTGCTACTTATTTTAGCTCTAGATATAATTTAAACAATCACCCTTTTATTGAGCTCTACTGTACACTAGAATCCATTGAGAAAGTCATTGACTTTCCCAGGAAATCAGAAGTACACAGATCAAAAAGTATACTGTGACTTGCAAAAGTCTATACATATACAAAGAACAGATAGGAAGGAGCAATCAAATCTGCCTGGAAGAGTCAAAGAAAGTGACTTCACCCTATTGTGATAACAACCTCAAAACCTTAATCCCATATTCCACAAATAAGGTTTCTCTCACACAATATATATATTCAGCTCAAGTTGGGTCGTCACTCAAGAATCCAGAATAAAAACGGTTCCACCCTTTCATAGTTTCCTCATTTAGAACAGAAGATTCCATATTCATCATGGCAGTAGAAGAGTCTACATCACGTCATCTCAGAGGCCACTGGCCAGAAACGTAGTTGTCACCCTCCTCGAGCCCCTACCACCCACTGCAAGATGGTTGACAAATATGGACAAATAGGTATAATATTTGATCAATGTTATTATCTCTACCACAGAAAGTTTCAGAAAGGTGATGAAATTTAAGCTGGGCTTTAAAGGCTACATCAAATTTGACAAATGGAATTGTGAGGAAAGCACATTAGAAGTAAAGAGTGAACGCACAAAAACAAGAGAACATCATGGTATGTAATGAAGAAATGTCCACTATTTGCTCTGTGGCTAAGACTAATAGTTATTATTCAAACATCTGTTCTCTCCTTTTCCTGTAGCAATAGAAGCTGTAGCTGGGCATAGGTTAACCTATCCGCAAACTTCATTGTGTTACCTCTTTTGCGTTTAAGCGTCACAACAGGAGGAAATTCTTATCTATGAAATGAGAGGAAAGATATGTACAATTTGTGGCATATACTTCTAAAGGAATAAATACGCCTTCCTCTTCTCTTTTCTTTCCATCACACTGGCCTACAGACACTTTGGGAAGGCATTTCTGTAGCATGTATGATAACAAACTATAGCAATGGCAGAGCAACAAGATGGAAAGGTACTACTTGATGGAAAGATACTACTTGATACTACCCAAGTGTCATAGGGTTCCTGAGTGGTGACCAAGAGAGATAAGTTTATTTCTATTGTGACTAAATCATACTCTTTTTGGAATCACTTTTTAAAGCAGGCAAATCTGTAACCTAATATGGCCTCTACTAGGTAATATTAGTTTTCTTTCTCTCTTTGTGTTATCTCTTGTACCTATAAAGATTTTTGCAATTAACATACAATTATAAATTTGAAGCTATAATTGAAAAAATAAATCTGCCTTGAGGTTGATTATTTTCTAGTACCCAGGTTGTGTATACATAGGTGAAGCAGTACATTTGATTTCAGAGATACTTCAGAGGCTTTTAAATTCGTTTGCTGTAGGACTAGTGTGCATATAGTACAATGATATAGGTTAAACAGAATAACCATCATGTTTCAGTGGCACTGTGAGATATATTTGAAAATATATCTGCCTATCACTGGAAGATGACTACACTGTATGATAGAAAATGGCATTGGTGGTGACAAGAGGGGAAGGGGGGCTGATAACTGAAGAAAATGATAAAGGGATAAGGAACCTCTTCCCAGCAAACTTGTAGTGAATTCTTCAATATATGAGTCACAGATTTTAGAGTAGGTATCTACACTGCAGGGATTGAGAAAACCTACTGTGCCCCAGATATTGCAAGAGCAGAGCAGGAAGTGTAGAAATATCAGGGAACCCAAGGATACACTTGAGAAACACCATGCTGGATTATAAATTTTGTGAAGGCATGGATATCTTGACTTTTGCATCCCTGGAACAATGGCTAGAATTTAGTAGGTAATCAAAAATATTTGTTCTTCACATCCCTAGTCATTGGCATTTCAGCAAATGGAAATTTCAATTTACCAGTTGTTCAGGCCCAAATCTTTAAAGTCATCCCTGATTCCTGTCTTTCTTGTACACTCTGTATCCAGGTCATCAACAAATCCTATTAGCATACCAGTCATAATAATTTCTGAATATTATGACTCCTAAGCAGGCCCACCATTATCACTCTAGTGCAAGCTATCATCACTTCCAGGCTCCAGGCTCTTAGCTGGACTTCCAGTTTATACCCTTGCTCCCTGTATTAGTTTCCTGTGGCTGTTGTAGTAAATTACCATAAAATGGGTGGCTTAGAGCAACATAAACATATTCCTTTATAATTCTGAAAATCAGAAATCCAAACTTATTCTCCTGGGCGAAAGTTAGGTACTGGCAGGGCTGGTTCCTTCAGTAAGCACAGAAGAGAATTAATTTCTTTTCCTTTTACAGTTTCTAGAGGCTGCCTGCATTCCTTGACTAATGACTTTGCATCACTCTGACGTCATGCTCCCATGGTCGTATCACCTACTACTGGCCCTGATCTCACTACTTGTTGTAAGGATTGGTGTGATTACATCAGCGCTTTTGCACTTGCTCTCACCTCTGCCTGGAATATTCTACCTCCAGATATTCACATGCTTGGATTTCCAAGTGCATTCCAGTTTACGATTACGTATTATCTGACCGCAGGTCTTCTCTGAGCACCCCATGAGATACAGCAACCTCTCCTGTCAATCACCCACCCCTTATCTTGCTTTGCTATTTTTCATAGCACATTATGTCCATCTGAAATAGTATGTATTTGTTTGCTTGACGTCTTTCCCCCACTTTGAGAACAGTGTTTTGTTCACTATTATGTCCCTAGCACTAGAATAGTTTCTGACACAGAGGTAAACTCAAGTATTAATTGTTAAATAATAAATGAAAGAATGCATGTTGAATTAGTGATTTCTAAACCAGTTTCATTAGATACCTTCTTGAAATAGTCATGGTTCTTTTGCTGTTTTCCCATTCTTCTTTTCTTAAACATGAACATCAAGATAATTTATTATCTTCTCTTCACAATAAAAACAATATAATTTTCCAATACTTTCATTGCAAGTGCTTATCACAAGATGAACATAACATCATAGGCTTGCCTAGATGACTACTGATACTGTTTATACATGGAAATATGTTCCAAATTAGAAATAAGTAAATTCCCATTAATTTTTTGAAATACAGTCTCTTTATAAGTTTGTAAGACTATTGGCATATACCTGATTGCAGAAAATACATACCATGTGCACTTACATTTATAGTTTAATTAACTAGCAGGCTTGAATTCATGGGAGGTTGCTCCAATTAGCTGATTGTGTTGAAGTAATGACAATAATATTTAGAGTTACTGTAACACTTTACCAACACTAATTACTACCCAAATTACTGTTGCATTGTCATCTCTCTTTTACAGATATGGAACAAAGGGATAAGGAAGTGACTTGCCTAAGTCACTGAGGAACCTAACATTGAGATTAGCACTCAATGATTCCTGGCTCTCAGAATGTGTGCTGCTACCACCAGGCCACACTCTTCCCTCCAGAGAGAAGATGTGTCAGCACGGAATTGTGCTGAAGCAAAGATGTGAAATAGAATGATTACATATCTACCTAGTGGGAAGATCTGGGGAAGAATCTATCAGTGCTGGCAGAGAAGCAAACCATACGACATCACTCATCCCCAGAAAGTGAAGTTAAGGGAAATAAAAAACAATCTACACCATTTAGAAAACACAGCCACCCCATACCCTTGGAAAAAATACACTAAAATATCTTCATCTGATTTGACCTCTAATAACATGAATAATTGTCTTATAACTCACTTTCTTACCTCTTGATTATTCTACAGATCCGGCACATATGAGCAAAATCTGATGAAATTCATTCATTTAATTTGAAGATTTTAATTATGTAGAAAAAGTAGGTTCGCATTCTTTCTTATTAATAGAGTTCAAAAGACTTAAGGCCTAGAGTCTAGCTTCAGCTATTAAAATTATACATCAGCATGTGTTTCTCCTTTATTAAGCAATGATTCGTTATACCTTTCCCCTTAGAGGACACCCACACTTCTTTAAAAATAAGTTGGGCGAACACCGACTGTGAATGTGTTTTTGTTTTCCTAATAGAATATCAGTGGGAGTTGTACACACAGATCAAGAGCTGTACACACATTATTATCTCCAAATAATTAATATTTGTGTATTATTTCCCTTCATCTGGCTATACATGAATACAGAGGCACTGGTACTACTCATCACAAAATACAGTGGTAGCTGGTTCCAGGGCTGCCTTTGTGAATACTCCCTGCCAGTGGCTGAAGAGACTAGGGAAGCACCCCTGCTGAGTCCCCTCTCGTCCTCCTCAGGGAGTATGCACTAATTCTATCTTCTCCTATTGGGAAGGCAGCCAAAGGCAGAAGCAAGAAGGACAGCACTGTAGTTCCTAGAGAGAGGAAGGTGCCAATAGTCAGGAATGGAGAAGAAAAATGTAAGTTTTATAAAATAAGGATAACAGAAACAATGATTATTAGCACCTCAATCTTTCCATTATAGCCAAAGAGGAAAGTTCCATGACTGGCAGATGGAGTAACAGCATCCAATTGCAGTCTTATGTTTGCACCACATACATAGAATAGAATAGAGAAAGGAAACTACTTTAAGGATGTAAGCTGTGGAGTAGAGTCAAATGCAGACTGCGATGGTATTTTTGCCTAGTAGATTATGTGTGTCACACTTCGGCAAGCCCTTACCAGCTAGCTTGGCTCTCTGCTTGCTTTTGACCTTGGAAGTTTGACCAATAATTTAGTTTCAATTATTTATAGGAAAAACACTTAGCTATTTGAAAAAAAAGTAATAGGAGTTATTTCAAAGAATTTTTTATATACATAGGGCTACTAATAAAATGAGTTCAAGATATTTTGTTTCTATGGAGTGGGAAATGCACAGGATGAATGGGAGAGACACATTCAAATGAGCATTTTAGAAATGAGAGAGTAAGAAATACGTCTGTTGGCAAATCATCCTTCATAAATAATATCATGTTGAAAAATATAACTAATTATGTTATATATAAACTTGAGCAGGAGCACATTTCTGAACACTAGACCTTTTTATTACAGTATAGAAAGGAAAAATATGATTTTGTAGAGCCATTTTCTCAATGTTTACAATTAGAAACGAAAGGTGAATATTAAGTCGTTTAAAAATTACAATTCTTTAAATAGTTGAAAATCTCTTTATGATTATAAAAACATTAAATAGGATTTAAATGATCATTATGTTTATAAATATATTAATGGCACAATAAAGGTAGCATTTTTTCCCCTTAAATGCGTTACTTAAAAAATCCGTAAAATGAAGGGAAATTAATATCAAAAATTTGTTTTAATTAAAATTTCTCAGTTCCATGGTAACAATGTATTATAAGTAGCAAATGTGTAATTAAAGCAGTCACTATATGTATATTTAGATCGTCAATATGCAGTCTTCAATTTATTTAACAGAAAGTAGAAAACATTACAAAATGAGAAGCTTTGTGATGTTTTTCTTCATTTAATTCTGAGCTTTAATCCCTCCTCCCCAATTGTAATGTATAAATTCTATAATTTAGCCCCAATCTAAAATCCAGGAAAGAAAATATTTAGGAGGGAGATAATTAATTCAAAGAAGGTAAAAATATTAACTGTGTTGTATTACCAAGGCAATCAGAGAATGAAGGCACTGCTGTTTGAAAGTGGAAATTACCTGTAATTTTAGGATTTTAAATGAAGAACTCTATAACAGAGAGTGCAAATTTGGAAAACTATCCACATAAACTGAAATGTCTTTTCTTTATTTTAACCTATTCTGCATGAGAGAGCACCAAAGTCAGATTATGCATCTACAAATTTGGAGGCCTTCCACTTCTGAGATCTGAGAAGGAATTGCTTCTCTATGACTTGGCCTCTGGATTTAAAAGTATAAAGAGTATTTAAATGCCATGAAGCTAAACAAGGGTTGCTAGAGTAGTCCATCTCTATGGAAAAAATGGCTCCACCAACCTTCATAATGATGATAGCCTGGTTCGTGGACCTAGAAACACGGGCTCCAGAAATAAACTATCTTGAACAATATCTTGTGGTCCAAGAAATAGGCAGTGTAGACTTTGAAGTCTGAGACCAGATATCAAATAATGGCTTTGAGAATAAGTACTGGGAGAGTTACCCAACCTTTCAGTGCTTCAGTTTCCTTATCTATAAATATTTGGATAATAGCAGAATGTATTTCATTAGTGTTTTTGAGGGGTTCAGATCAGATGAACATGGAAAGATCTTGGCAATGTAGATTATTTAAATATTATTAAATTCACGTTTGCTATTGATGCTTTTACATGAAATTGTAAGATTTGCTTAAGTATAATCATACTTTACAATTCAGGAAAACTCCATTATTTTCTGAATTAGTAGATTATCAAGATGGTATTATATGATATGACATTATATAATAGGTAAAAATAACAAATATAATATATAATATACAATACAATATAACAAATAATTTTAGATCCAAAAGGAACCTTAGAGATTTTACTGCATAATCAATCACGACTCAGCTTAGAAATGTGAAGTGTATTCCCAAAATCAGTGTTGGGGTTTTTTTAAGTGTAAAACATAGGTTCCAAAACTAAAACTTAGAAAACATTTTTTTCCTCTCAAAGACATTAAGAGATTGGAAAGTGTGCTGTTCCATCGGACTCTCTATTAACTCTTTCTACTAATTCTATTTTTATTAGTTGAAGTAATCAACCTCTGTATAAATTGGCTGGTCTACCAAACCATTTAAGAATAACAGAAGGCCCTTGTGAAAGATTTGTACTTGTGTTAATGATGTCAGATGACAGGGTCAGGAACACACAGCAGAGATGCCTACTGGCAGCAGAGATATTTTTATATTATTAATCACATCCAAAAATTATCTTAGGAAAGTAGAATTAATATTCCCACATGCCATGGAAAAGCTGAATTGTTAATAGCCTCCCTAGGGCTTTGATTATTTCTGCGGCATTTTTAATGACTTTGTCAATGTTTAAACATTATAAACTATCACAATTTTTCCTCATAAAATGAAATCCAGTGCTTTGGAGGCCTTGCTTTCTTTAAAATAAAGGATGCTAAACTGCTTAAAAATTAATAGATGAGGCCGGGCGCAGTGGCTCACGCCTGTAATCCCAGCACTTTGGGAGGCCGAGGCGGGTGGATCACGAGGCCAGGAGATCCAGACCATCCTGGCTAACAAGGTGAAATCCCATCTTTACTAAAAAAATACAAAAAAAAATTTACCTGGGCGTGGTGGCGGGCGCCTGTAGTCCCAGCTGCTCGGTGGGCTGAGGCAGGAGAATGGCGCGAACCCGGGAGGCGGAGCTTGCAGTGAGCCCAGATCGCGCCACCGCACTCCAGCCTGGGCGACAGAGCGAGACTCCGTCTCAGAAAAAATAAAGAGAGAGAGATCCAGTTCGTACCTAACTGATAGAGATTTTAAAGATTTTATGAGCCAAAATTGCCTAATCTCCTAATTTCACACTGCTCAGGATAAATGTCAAGGATAGGGAAAGTGGTGAGGAGATTTTAGATAACTTTACAAGTAATTACATAACAAGACAACTTACAACTAGTACCTAGAATGGCCTGGCACACAGTAGGTGTTAAGCAAATATTTATCAATAAGTAAATGAGTGCTTTTCTCCACACAAAAAAAATGGAAGTTTCTTGTGCTATCTTGTCTCTTGACATTAATTTTACATCAGCTCTGTGGCATTAAATGGAGTAGGGAGTAAGCTAGCAAGCTTTTGGACTGAAAAACAAAGGTTCTTATATTCTTTGTTGGGACATTATTCTCAACCAGGAGGCACTCAGGATAATTAAATTATAAAGGATGGGTAATGAGAAACTTTGGGAGAAAACATATGCGTATATGGAGAGAGTGAGAGAAAAAAGAGAGACTCCAAAAGATATATTTTAAAGTATATCAAATCTACAAAAGTTAGTATGCTTTTAATTTTATTATATATACAAGGGAATTTTGGTAATCTTACACTAGTTGTCAGAATAATCTCAAACTATTTAACTTCTTAAACTTTAATAATTTTAGGAACTATTTTAACTAAACTAAATTGCCTTCATGAACAAAATTTAAATATACTTATAGATACATTGTTTTCAGACATACTGATACAAGGTATTGTAAAAGAGATTTTAGCATTGATACAAGTTGAGTGATATTATAGCATCAAACAAATTAAAGTCTTCTTAAATGTATTAAATACCTTCATGTAGAGAACTGATGTCTTGGGATAGGAGAAGGTGCATTTGTTCTAGTATTTTTCTTCATTGTGGCAGGTTGAGATGAGTGACTTTGGAGCAAATTTTATAAAGAAAACAAAGCCTTGATTCCTAGCAAATATATATTTTATTTACATTAAATTATTTTTCCATGTATTCATTTAGCAAACAGTTTTTGAGCCTCCACAATATGCTAGTCATCGCCCCTGAGTCCCATAAATAAAATGAAAATGAAAATTCAGGGACATGAATGGAGCTGGAGGCCATTATCTTTACCAAACTAATGCAAGAACAGAAAACCAAATACTGCATGTTCTCACTTATAAGTGGGAGCTAAATGGTGAGAACACGTGAACACATAATGGGGAATCACACACACTAGGGCCTATTGGAGATTGGAGGGTAGGAGGAGGGAGTGGATCAGGCAAAATAACTAGTGGGCACTAGGAATAATACCACAGTGATGAAATAATCTGTAAAACGAATCCCCATGATACAAGTTTACCTATATTACAAACCTGCACATGCACCCCTGAACTTAAAAGTTAAAAAGTCAAATAATAAAATAAAGTACTTAAAAATTTGAAATTAAGAAAACTCAGGGAGTTTACTGTTTATTCAGTCAACCCTTCTCAGAGGACAGTTATGTAGCTAGGAAGACTGCCTAGGACTAGAGTGGAGTATCATTTTGGAGATGCAAAGAGGTCTCTGAAGAGAAAGTAGCATATAGAAAGGATCGTGGCTAACCACTGGGTAACTCTTTCTTGGTTGATCTGCCTTGTGTTGATTCAATAATAATAATAATAATACATTGCAGTGATAATATAGAATATTCATAAATGATAAACATTTTCAGAGAAGACTAGGAAATCAATGTCAATTAAGATTCAGGCTAAAATTTGAAGTTATGAAATTTGCTGGTGCCTTGAAGCTATTTGCTCACAGGAGGGTGACTTTCTGGAAGAACTCTTTGAACAGGTTTTTTTCAACCAACAAAACTTCATAATAGCGTAAAATGAATGATCCAGATTTATAGCTTCAGGCAGCATCTTTTGATTACCATTTTGTGTATTATACCTGAGAAAAAGGAAGTGTAAACAATCAATTATATAAGATTCAAATATTTTGAAATCTCTCTCTCTCTCTCTGTCACAAACACACACACACACACACGAAACAAACAAAAACCAGAAAAATAAATAGAAAGTGACCCAGAATTCTTGTTCTCTAATTGAAATATGTAGACTTCGGAGGTTAAGTAATCAAGATAGAAATCCTGCCCGTCCCATTTATTATTGTGTGATAATTTTTTATGATCCTCAGTTTCCTTGTTTGTCAAAATGGGGCTAATGATATTTTTGGCATTGTTTGCAAGAATTAGAAGCAATGTATGTCAAGAGCTATACACAATTCAAGTATTACTTGACCAGAGGTTTTATCTAAAAGAAAAGATGTCCATCCAGCTAATAGTAATATTTTTTTCAGAGTCAACAGTGTCTAGACATTTAAAAAGTGAAAACTCCATTTACTTGATTTCAAATCTTACTCCTGTATTGTTTTAAATTCATACTAATCTGCTATATTAATCACTTGGGCTTTTGAACACTTTTGTAGAAAAGACTTACAGAAGATTTGCACTTCATCCTTAGATGCTTTGTTAATTTTAATTCATTTCAGAAAATGTCTAAAGTCTTTAATGAAGTGCTATCTTCATTTATTAGTTGTACTATAATTCGGTGAACTTCAGCAGCTCAAAGTAAAAGGATGACATAATCAATTATAATTGTTTTAGAAATGTTTTTGCCTTAATTTTTTTAAAAGCTCTAAGGTAATAATAGCACTTTTCATCAGCAAAGTACTTTATAAAGGTGAACAGGAAAAAGTGTTCTCTGGTGGTTCAATAAGACATTGAGAGTTCAGAAAATCGAGGCTGTTTCTTTCTCCTTTATTGATTTCAATGATTTTTGGATAACTTCCCTAACATAGGTGGTGCTCTTCATATATAATGTTTCTTGCTTTACAATAGGTCAAAGAACTATTATCTGGCTACTTCTCTTGTATAGGATAATTAGATAATTCCCCCCACCATCTATGTCACCCTATTTCTTACTTGTCTTTTCTGGCTTTATTTCCTAGCTTGTATATCTTTTACTATTTTATATATTGGGAGATAATGATGAATATTAATCTAAAATAAAGGCTTCAATTTGGAGACAGAAGACGATCAATTTAAATTTCGATTATCTCTTAAATTGGCTGCATGGCCTTGGGCAAGTAACTTTACTATGCTGAATTGTTTTCTTACATGTAGAGTTAGTGTTAATTGTTTCTTACAGCTGATCTAAGGAGTAAATTAAATATATTTGATATGTATTATTATCACCTAACTAGGCCTCTGATTGGCTTCGTCATTTGGTGTAGTACTTGAAATCATAAAAAGGTTTCTCATCTTGCTTTTATAAAAAAATACAAAATATTTACAATGAACCCCTGTCACTGAAATTTCTACCTACTTTTTCTGCTTTCCCCAAAACACACACACACACACACACACACACACAGCTTCTCATTATGTCTATTATCTCATTTCCTGCTAATTCTCTTTCTCTCTTATGAATTCCTTTTTAGCCATGCTAGCATCCTTGCCTTCTCTAAACATATAGAATTACTCCTACCTCAGTGCCTTTGCACCTATTCTTCCTTTTTCTGGAAATTTCCTCCCATGGATAGCTTACTCTCTCAGTTCCTCCAAAGTTTTGCTTAAATGTTAAAATCTGATTGAGACCTCTGATGATGCTGTATAAATTACCATGTTTCTCACTTCATTCTTCCAGCACTAGCTATCTCCTTTCCCTGCTTAATTTTTCTCTATGTGTATTAATTATCTATTGTTTTATATCAAATTACTTCAAAACTTCATGGCTTAAAACAACAAAAAAAATTTTTTTTTACATTTTCTGTGGGGCAGGCAGGATTCCTGGCATAGCTTTACTACATGCCTGTGGCTCAAGGTCCCTCATGAGATTGTTTTCAAGCTTATGGCTGGGGCTGTGGTCTCATCTGAAGGTTTGTCTGGGAAAGAGTATACTTCTAAGTTTGTTCCTGTGATTGTTGGTCAGATTCAGTTCTTGTGGGTTGTTGGACTGACAGCCTCAGTTTCTTGAAGTCTGTTGCCTGGATGCCACCCTCAGTTCCTTGCCACATATGGCTCTCCATAAACTCAAAACACAGCCATTGGCTTTCCTTAGAGAAAGTGAGACAAAGTGAGAATTTCCAAGACAGAAGTTGCGTTATGTTTGTAACCTACACTCTGAACTAACACTTATACGATATTCTATTTATTAGAAATAAGTTACTAGGTTTAGCCTACACCCAAGGGAAAGACATTATACAAGGGGGTGAATACTAGGGAGTGAAGATCATTACAGGCTATTTTAGAAGCTAACTAAAACACCATGCTTGTATGGAATTTTGCCTGTTTTGTTCACTGTTATATCCCAAGAGTTAAGAACAATGCTTGACACATAGTGTATTTTCTATACATATTTGTTGAATGCATGAATCTAATACAGAATCTGCATGTAGTTGGTGTATAATAAATGATGGTTACATTATACATTCTTAAATAAGAATTTTCCTAATCATTCTTGTTATTCCTTAAATTATTTATATTGGATTTGATTTTCTATGATGCTACTAAATTAGATAATAAGAAAGAGCATCATAGGGTGCTTCCTCTAAAATTTTCATGCTTTAGAGAAAATATTCTTCCTTTGGCTATCAAAGCTGCAAATTATAGGAAGATCAGGATGGCTACATCAAAGACTATAAGAGACTAGTAGCAAAGAAAATTAAAGGTTGATAATACTCATCAGATTAGACTGTGTGTGTAGCTCAAGGCTTTGATGGAAAAATGAGGTTTATGGGGGAAAAAATCTGAAGATTTCTGATTCATAACAGCTGTAAAATTTTATGTTTCTATTTTTATTTTCTTTTCTGAAGAAGTCTGGATTGCTGTTAAGGAATCAGTATTCATTTCTAAAAGCCCTTCTCCTTCATTAAATAAAGAACTTACCCTCAGTTAGACATAGTTTACCAGGGATTTTATAACTTTTAATGTCATTGAATTAGGGAAATCCTAGAATTAGAAATCAGCAGTACAAGAACATCCAAAGCATAAAGAACATCTTGTTTCCATTTGAAGCTAGGTGAGATTCAACTGAAAAAAAGTATACAGTTTGATTATCTCAACAACATCTGTTTCTCTTGTTTTTAACTGTTCTTGTGAGTTAATGAATAAATGACAGGTGCTGAAGGAGAGGAATGCCAATAGAGGTTGACTAGGAATGGGCTGCTTTCCTTAAGGGCAACTGTGCAATGCCAGAAGGCCTAGATGTTCTTCAAGCTGGTGGAAGATACTAAGCACCTATCCTGTGTGTGATCCAGGACAGCAGCCCCTGAAGAGGAGCTGAGAACCACATCTAATGTGATACCTGTGTGATATGTCTGATGAAACAGGAAAACAATCACTCTTTGCATTTTCACTTTGATTCATCTTTGCTCTTTATACTGTTACTTCAGTTAATCAGTAACTTCTTACTTAAGTTATTCCTGAAAATAATCGGTAACTTCTTACTTAGGTTATTCCTGACAATGTCAGTTAATAATTGGTAACTTTTTACTTATGTTACTCCTGAAAATGAGGTAGTTGTATGTTCAGGAACTGACACATCTACCTTTCAGTTATACTGGACCTGACTGCTTAAAGACCTTGTCATCATATTGAGGAGATGAAGATCCTTTTCACCTCTTGTGGCCATTGACCCCAAGAAATGGACATTAAAGTTTGTGCCCAAAACAGAAGGGTGCAACAATTGCATGTCTCAGTTGTACACTTACTTCTTCAGGACCAACGAGTAAGGGAAATCAACTGCACAAACACCTACACTCTGATGCTAATTTGGTCTATGTGAAAGTTTTAACTGAAGAAGGATGGAGACTCACACTCTGTATATTGGAGATGGAGGGAGTTGGTGAGGCTGAAGCCCCCTTCACTTCCTCCATGAACCCTATACCACAAGGAAGGCAAGGAGTGGTTGTCTAATAGCCTTCCTTTGAGAAAACAAAAGCCTTGAGGGTATTAAGTGACTTTTCTTAGAACTATACAGCTTATTAACACCAGAATTGTAATTTTAAACAAGCAATCAGGAAGTACTGGAGAAAAAAATATTTAAATGATTACACCAAGAATAAAAATAAACTTCTCTTTATCAGCAGTGAGATTAGAAAGATGACATTTTTTCTTTGATATTATCTGGAAGTTAAACTGATGAGTGTCTGAGAGAATACACTTAGTTTCTCTGCAAACAATTGAAATATTAGATCATTTTAATTATATTAAAATTACTCTCGTGTAAGCTGCAATCGCATTTGTGCAGCAGCAATGGAATATGAGAAAGTGTAAGTGCAGGGGAGTTGAAGGCTTTAATTAGAATTGAAAAACAAGAACACTGATGTACTATTCCTTTTAGAATAGATCTAGCTTCATTTAATTTAGAATTCAAAGATTTGCAAAAGAATGGGACAAATATGGTTAGGCGAGAGGTAGCAAAAAAGTGTAAAAACAGTCAGCAAAAATATGCTAAATAAAAGCTGTTATTTACATTAGCACTTAACAGAGTAAACAAGAAAAAAGATTGTTGTACTAATAAAGACAAAGGTAACAATACAGTTGTAACAATTCAGGTTTAAAACTGTATTTCAATCATTTAGAAGGCATTAATAAAAACCGCTGTTAAACCAAATATAAACAACTGTGAAAGGAAAGATGTAGCGTTGTCTTGTGGATAGAGCATTGAACTAGAAATATCTTTCCTTGAAAATTCTTTGCAGCTGGGCCTCTGATTCCTCATGAGGCATAGGGAAAGGCACTTTATTCCTCAACGCCACTGTTTTCTCATCTGCAAATCAGAACCCATAAAAAATCTCAACCCTATATAACTCCTGGACATACCATGTGATGTATTGGTTCTATTTCAGATATGCAGAAACTTGCAAAAACATATCTAAACATTTCTTCTGTATCAATTTATTTGGCCTTGCTGCTTTTTCTCTATAAGATAAGACCAGGGAAGCTTTAGCATATTAAGCAAATCAAAGTAAAGTTGCTCTTTTGGAACTGAGGAATGCAAGGAACACCACCCTCCCACCTACTCAGCTACCCTCATTTGCTCCACTCTGTCTGCTTCTAAAAGGGGCTTCACAAAATCCCACAACTCTGTTGATTACAGTTCTAAAATTCTCATCTTCACGATGCTCGCAGCTGAATATTTTGGATGAATCAAATAAATATTTTTCTCCACTTTTCATTCAGCTTTTTTCATGTATAGAGTTTTAATAGAATGATAATTTTAAACCACATTAAACCATAAAAGGTATTATTAAGATCCAAGCTTTAGAAATTTTTTCTTCTCAATCAAAAAGTAAGTAAAAAACAAAATTACTGAATCCTGAAGTTATGTTTCGATTTGTTGGATAAGACCAAAAATAAACATCTCCTGCAAGAATTCCTGCTTTTAAAGAATTCAATTCACTTTGGGAGGCCGAGGCGGGCGGATCACGAGGTCAGGAGATCGAGACCATCCTGGCTAACACGGTGAAACCCCGTCTCTACTAAAAAACACAAAAAATTAGCCGGGCGTGGTGGCGGGCGCCTGTAGTCCCAGCTACTCGGGAGGCTGAGGCAGGAGAATGGCGTGAACCCGGGAGGCGGAGCTTGCAGTGAGCCGAGATCGCGCCACTGCACTCCAGCCTGGGCGACAGAGCGAGACTCCGTCTCAAAAAAAAAAAAAAAAAAAAAAAAAAGAATTCAATTCAAAGGAAATCCAAGTGTCAGTAAAAAACTCTTCACACTAAAAATTCTTGATACCCGAGTTCTAGCCCTGGTTTCTTCTTTAATTGACCACATGGTTTTGAAAACTTCCCAAAATACATTTCCTCCATATTCCATATTTACATAATATGTAAAATGGGAATCATACATAAGTGATAAGCTGTATAGAGATAATGTTTATAGTGAACAGTGGGGTCAGGGCTCATAGCCTCTTTGGTTATTTTAGTAAAGGCATAGCTTTTTTTTGGCTACATATTTTATGTATGAGAGAAAGAAGAGAATATACGTGTATATACACACATATACACATATACACATGTACACATATATACACATATACATATATACACATATACACATACATATATACACATATACACATATATACACATATACACAATACATATATACACATACATATATACACATATATGTGTATAAACACATATATATGTATAAAATTATCTACCAATAGATTTCTAATATGAAGTCTCGCTGTGTCTCTCTGAACTAAAACTGATTCTTGCATTTGTAATTTCAAATCACAATATCTGAGAAGAAACATGACCAGTGACTATCAAATGAGTCAGAAAACAAAAACGGTTATACCTCAGGACATTAAGATACTATGAATATAGACCCAGAACCCACATACATTGGAAGGAAAGACATGTTAAATTAAAAGACTTTTCTGTGATTTCAAAATTTTAATATGTTATTCTTTAATGGTTCCTTTATACCTTCTACTACCCCTCCGTTCACTCACACCTGCTCAAAGTCACTCCTCCTCCTCTCCGCTCCTCCCTCCTCCTCATTTTCTTCAGTTCCACCACTGAATTTTCCAGCTCACTCATGTATCAAAGTTCTAATTGGTTTCTGGATTTTCTACAAACCTACAGTGACTTTTTCTTAACTTTGCCCACATAGTTACAGGACATATAATTATACTAAGATGTGGATAATGTTTAAGTCAGTTAAAAGAATTAATGCATATCCCATTAGATAAGAAGCTATTAGATGAATAGCAGCAAAGTGGGTGTTGGCATTCTTACACTTCTCTACTTAAATCTCAGAAAATTGAAATCATCAAAAGATAGAGCGGTTTGGCTGTCAATACTACATTATTACTCATGTCCTGACCAACTCTTCTTTGTGCAACGTTCATTTTATTATAATGACAACTAAAGAAAGGTATTGCATTAGCACTTTCTTGATCAGACCCTATTAAGGGTATTTTGAAGTAAATCCCTTCAAATTGTTTGAATGTAAAAAGGAGTCATTTTGATTATGTAGATGACATCTTCGTCATTTGAAAAGTATCAAAACAAAAATTTCTAGACTTTAAACTAAAATACACCCTTTTCTTCAGTTCCAATAAAGATGCAACACAATATGACATTAATTTTTAATATACACAAAATTTTCACCATGTTTTATATAAAAACACATCACAGTCTGATATATTGGCTATTTTACTTGTAAATAATTCATTTATGGATAAAAGCTCTTAGATTAGAATTTTAAAGTACTTTAACAGTAGAGTGTTTAATGTACACAGGCACACCTAGTTTTATTGTGCTTCACTTTACTGCATTTCACAGATTTCACACTTTTTAAAAATGAAGGTTTGCAGTAACCTTGCATGGAACAAGTCTGTTGGGACTATTTTTCCAATGTCGTGTACTCACTTCATGTCTCTATGTCACATTTTGGTAGGTCTAGAAATATTTTTAATGTTTCACTATTATTACATCTGTTATAAAGATCTGTACTCAATGATCTTTAATGTTACTATCATAATGTTACCCCCAGCCACATTCATGTAAGTTGACAAACTTAATCAATAAATATTGTGTGTCTGACTGCTCCACTCACCGCCCATTCCCATTCCCCCATCTCTCTCCCTCTGCTCAAACCTATCTACTCCCTGAAAAACAACAATATTGAAATTAGGGCAGTTAGTAACCCGACAATGGCCTTTAAGTGTTCAAGTGAAAGGAAGAGTCTCACATCTTTCACTTTAAATAAAAAACTAGAAACTATTGAGCTTACAGAGGCAGGCATGTCAAAATCCAAAACAGGCCAAAAGCTAGACTTATTGTGCCAAACAGTTAGCCAAGCTGTGAATGCAAAGGAAAAGTTCTTGAAGGAAATAAAAAGCACTACTGCAATGATAAGAAAGCGAAACAGCCTTATTGCTGATACGGAGAAAGTTGTAGTGCTCTGTATAGAAAATCAGACAAGTCACAACATTCCTTAAGCCAAAGCCTAATCCAGAGCAAGGCTCTACCTTTCTTCAATTCTATGAAGGCTAAGAGAGGTGGGAAATCTGCAGAAGAAAAGTTGGAAACTAGCAGAGGTTGGTTAATTAGGTTAAGGAAAGAAACTGCCTCCATAACGTAAAAGTAGAAGGTGAAGCAGCAAATGCTGATATAGAAGCTGCTGCAAGTTCTTCAGAAGATCTAATTAAGATCATTGATGGAGTTGGCTACATTAAACAACAGATTTTCAATGCAGATGAAACAGTCCTATATTGGAAGAAAATGTCATCTGGGATGTTCTTAGCTAGAGAAGTCAGTGCCTGGCTCCAAAGCTTCAAAGAATAGGTTGACCCTCTTTTTAGAGGCTAATGCAGCTGGTGACTTTAAGTTGAAGCCAATGCTTATTTATCATTTCACAAATTCTAGAACCATTAGGAATTATGCTAAATCTACTCTGCTTGTGCTTTATAAATGGACCAACAAGGCCTGGTTAACAGTACATGTGTTTACAGCAGGGTTTACTGAATATCTTAACCCTACTGAGAACTATTGCTCAGAAAAAAACAATTCCTTTAAAAATATTACTGCTCATTGACAATGAACCTAGTTACATAAGAACTATGACTGAAATGTATAAAGAGATTAATATTGTTTTAGTACCTGTTCACACAATAAGAATTATGCAGCCCATGGACTAAAGAGTAATTTTGACTTTCATGTCTGATTATTTAAGAAATACAATACATAAGGCTATAGCTGCCACACATGGTGTTACCTCTGATGGATCTGGACAAAGTAAATTGAAAATCTTCTGTGGTCCTTAGACACAGGAAGGGGAACATCACACACCGGGGCCTGCCGTGGGGTGCGGGGAGGGGGGCATAGCATTAGGAGATATACCTAATGTAAATGACGAGTTAATGGGTGCAGCACACCAACATGGCACATGTATACATATGTAACAAACCTGCACATTGTGCACATGTACCCTAGAACTTAAAGCATAATAATAATAATAATAATAAAAGAAAACCTGAAAAGGACTCACTATTCTAGATGCCAATCAGAACATTCGTGACTCATGGAAGGAGAGGTCAAAAGAAGTAAACTGAAAATCTTCTGGAAAGGATTTGCTATTTTAGATGCCAATCAGAATATCTGTGACTCATGGGAGGAGGTCAAAATATCAACATTAATAGGAATTTGGAAGAAGTTGGTTCCAACCATCATGGATGACTTGGAGGGATTCAACACTTCTGTGGAGGAAGTAACTGCAGATGTGGCAGAAATACAAGAGAACTAGAATTAGAAGTAGAGCCTAAAGATGTGACTGAATTGTTGCAACCTCATGATCAAACTTGGAGAGATGAGGAGTTGCTTACAGATGAGGAAAATGGTTCATTAAGATGAACTCTACTCCTAGTGAAGATGCTGTGAACACTATTGAAGTAACTACGAAGTATTTAGAGTCTTATATAAACTGAGTTGGTGCAGACTCAGACCTTAAGAGGATTGACTTCAATATTAAAAGAAGTTCTACTGTAGGTAAAATGCTATCAAACAGCATTGCATGCTACAGAGAAATCTTTTGTGAAAGGAAGAGTCAATCAATGTGGCAAACTTCATTGTTTCTTGTTTCAAGAAATTGTCAACCTTCAGCAACCATCATTCTGGCAAATCAGCAGTCATCAACAGAAAGGCAAATCCCTCTAATAAAAAAAAAGATTATGACTAGCTAAAGGCTCAGATGATCATTACCATTTTTTATGTATCAAGAAAGTATTTTTAAATGAAGGTGTATACATTTTTTTAAGACAAAATTCTATTGCTCGCTTAGACTAAAATATAATGTAAATAAAACTTTTATATGCACTGGGAGACCAAAAAATTTGTGTGACTCACTTTACTGTAATATTTGCTATATTGCAGAGGTCTGGAAACAAACACATAAAACCTCCATTGTACGTCTATATATATGAAATTTTAAAAGACAAATTATAGAGATTATAGTTTTCAACAATGAATAACATGCTTGGGTTAACAATGACTATAATTTGCACTGTATTAGACTTTAACCAATTTTTTTCAAATCTCGAGTCTTTCCATCAGTTTCTTAATTTCAATTTTTTATTTTTATTTTTTTAATTATACTTGAAGTTCTGGGATACATGTGCAGAACTCGCAGGTTTGTTACATAGGAATACACTTGCCATGGTGGTTTGCTGCACCCATCAACCCATCATCTACATTAGGTATTTCTCCAAATGCAATCCCTCCCCCAGCACCCACCCCCAGACAGGGCTCAGTGTGTGATGTTCCCCTGCCTGTGTCCATATGTTCTCATTGTTCATCTCCCACTATGAGAACATGCAGTGCTTGGTTTTCTGATCCTGTGTTAGATTGCTGAGAATGATGGTTTCCTGCTTCATCCATGTCCCTGCAAAGCACATGAACTCATCCTTTTTTATGGCTGCATAGTATTCCATGGTGTATATGTGTCCCATTTTCTTTATCCAGTCTATCATTGATGGGCATTTCAGTTGGTTCCAAGTCTTTGCTATTGTGAATAGTGCTGCAATAAACATACATGTGCATGGGTCTTATAGTAAAATGATTTATAATCCTTTGGGTATATACCCACCAATGGGACTGCTGTGTCAAATGGTATTTCTGGTTTTAGATCCTTGAGGAATCACCACATTGTCTTCCACAATGGTTGAACTAATTTACACTACCACCAACAGTGTAAAAGCATTCCTATATCTCTGCATCCCTTCCAGGATCTGTTGTTTCCAGACTTTTTAATGTTTGCCATTCTAAATGGCATGAGATGGTATCTCATTGTGATTTCGATTTGCATTTCTCTGATGACCAGTAGATGATGAGCTTTTTTTCATATATTTGTTGGCCGCATAAATGTCTTCTTTTGAGAAGTGTCTGTTCATATCCTTTGCCCACTTTTTGATGGAGTTGTTTGTTTTCTTCTTGTAAATTTGTTTGTGTTCCTTGTAAATTCTAGATTTTAGCCCTCTGTCACATGAATAGATTACAAAAATTTTCTCCCATTCTGTAGGTTGCCTATTCACTCTGATGATAGTTTCTTTTGCTGGGCAGAAGCTATTAATTTAATTAGATCACGTGTCAGTTTTGGCTTTTGTTGCCATTGCTTTTGATGTTTCATTTGTGAAGTGTTTGCCCATACCTATGTCCTGAATTGTATTGCCTAGGTTTTCTTCTAGGGTTTTTATGGTTTCAGGTCTTACGTTTAAGTCTTTAATCCATCTTGACTTAATTTTTGTATAAGTTTTAAGGAAGGAGTCCAGTTTCAGTTTTCTGCATATGGCTAGCCAGTTTTCCCAACAACATTTATTAAGTAGGGAATCCTTTCCCCATTGCTTGTTTTTCTTGGGTTTGTGAAAGATCAGATAGATGCAAATATGTGGTATTATTTCTGAGGCCTCTGTTCTGTTCCACTGGTCTATATATCTGTTTTGGTACCAGTACCATGCTGTTTTGGTTACTGTATGCTTGTAGTATAGTTTGAAGTCAGGTAGCATGATGCCTCCAGCTTTGTTCTTTTTGCTTAGGATTGTCTTGGCTATACAAACTCTTTTTTGGCTCCATATGAAATTTAAAGTAGTTTTATTCTAATTCTGTGAAGAAAGTCAATGGTAGCTTGATGGGGATAGCATTGAATCTTTAAATTACTCTGGGCAGTATGGCCATTTTTGTGATATTGATTCTTCCAATCCATGAGGATGGAATGTTTTTTCATTTGTTTGTGTCCTTTCTTATTGCCTTGAGCAGTGGTTTGTAGTTCTCCTTGAAAAGGTCCTTCACATCCCTTGTAAGTTGTATTTCTAGGTATTTTATAATCTTTGTAGCAATTGTGAATGGGAGTTCACTCATGATTTGGCTCTCTGATTGTCTATTATTGGTGTAGGAGTGCTTGTGATTTTTGCACATTGATTTTGTATCCTGAGACTTTGCTGAAGTTGCTTATCAGCTTAAGGAGATTTTGCGCTGAGACAACGAGGTTTTCTAAATATACAATCATGTCATCTGTGAACAGGGACTATTTGACTTCCTCTCTTCCTATTTGAAAACGCTTTATTTCTTTCTCTTGCCTGACTACCTGGCCAGATCGTCCAATACTATATTGAATAGGAGTGGTGAGAGAGGGCATCCTTGTCTTATGCTGGTTTTCAAAGAAAAAGCTTCCAGCTTTTGCCCATTCAGTATGATATTGTCTGTGAGTTTGTCATAAATAGCTCTTATTATTTTAAGATACATTCCATCAATACCTAGTTTACTGAGAGTTTTCATCATGAAGGGGTGTTGACTTTTATTGAAGACCCTTTTGCATCTCTTGAGATGATCATGTGGTTTTTGTGATTGGTTCTGTTTATGTGATGAATTACATTTATTGATTTGCATATGTTGAACCAGCCTTGCATCCCAGGGATGAAGCCAACTTGATTGTGTTGGATAGGCTTTTTGATAGGCTGCTAGATTTGTTTTTCCATTATCTTATTGAAGATGATCACATCAATGTTCCCCTGGGATATTGGCCTAAAATTTTCTTTTTTTGTTGTGTCTCTGCCAGGTTTTGGTATCAGGATGATGCTGGCCTCATAAAATAAGTTAGGGAGGATTTCCTCTTTTTCTATTGTTTGGAATAGTTTCAGAAGGAATGGTACCAGCTCCTCTTTGTACCTCTGGTAGAATTTGGCTGTGAATCCATCTGGTCCTGGGCTTTTTTTCTTTGGTGGGCTGTTAATTACTGCCTCAATTTCAGAACTTGTTATTAGCCTATTCAGGGATTTGACTTCTTCCTGGTTAATCTTGGGAGGGCATAAGTTTCTGAGAATTTATCCATCTCTTCTATATTTGCTAGTTTATTTTTGTAGAGGTGTTTACAGTATTTTCTGATGGTAGTTTGTATTTCTTTGGGATCAGCAGTGTTCTCTCCTTTACCATTTTTTATTGTGTCTATTTGATTCTTCTCTTTTCTTATTAGTCTGGCTAGCTGTCTATTTTGTTAATCTTTTCAAAACATCAGCTCCTGGATTCATTGATTTTTTGAAGGGGTTTTTGTGTCTCTATCTCCTTCAGTTCTACTCTGATCTTAGTTATTTCTTGTCTTCTGCTAGCTTTTGAATTTGTTTGCTCTTGTTTCTCTAGTTATTTTAATTGTGATGTTAGGGTGTCAATTTTAGATCTTTCCTGCTTTCTCCTGTGGGCAGTTAGTGCTGTAAATTTCCCTCTAAACACTGCTTTAGCTGTGTCCCAGAGATTCTGGTACATTGTGTTTTTGTTCTCAACAGTTTCAAAGAACTTATTTATTTCTGCCTTAATTACATTATTTATCCAGTAGTCATTCAGGAGCAGGTTGTTCAGTTTCCATGTAGTTGTGCGATTTTGAGTGAGTTTCTTAATCCTGAATTCTAATTTGATTGCACTGTGGTCTGAGAGACTGTTAGTTATGATTTCTGTTCTTTTGCATTTGCTGAGGAGTGTTTTGCTTCCAATTATATGGTCAATTTTAAAATAAGTGTGATGTGGTGCTGAGAAGAATGTATTTTCTGTTGATTTGTAGTGGAGAGTTCTGTAGATGTCTCTTACGTCCGCTTGGTCCTTAGCTGAATTCCAGTCCTGAATATCCTTGTTAATTTTCTGTCCTTGTTAAATTTCTGTCTAATATTGATAGTGGGGTGTTAAAGTCTCCCACTATTATTGTGTGGGAGTTTAAGTCTCTTTGTATATCTCTAAGTACTTTTTACCACTATGTAATATCCTTGTCTTTCTTGACCTTTGCTGGTTTAAAGTCTGTTTTATCAGAGACTTGGATTGCAACCCCTGCTTTTTTTTTCCTTCCCATTTCTTGGTAAATATCCCTCCATCCGTTTATTTTGAGCCTATGTGTGTCTACACATAAGATGGGTCTCCTGAATACAGCACACCAATAGGTCTTGATTCTTTATCCAATTTGCCAGTCTGTGTCCTTTAATTGGGGCATGTAGCCCATTTACATTTAAGATTAATATTGTTACATGTGAATTTGATCCCATCATTAATGGTGCTAGCTGGTTATTTTGCCTGTTAGATGATGCAGTTTTTCATAGTGTCTATGGTCTTTACAATTTGGTACGTTTTTGCAGTGGCTGGTACCTGTTTTTCCTTTTCATATTTAGTGCTTCCTTCAGGAGCTCTTGTAAGGCAGGCCTGGTGGTGACAAAAATCTCTCAGCATTTGCTTGTTTATAGGGATTTTATTTCTCCTTTGCTTATGAAGCTTAGTTTGGCTGGATATGAAATTCTGGGTTGAAAATTCTTTTCTTTAAGAATGTTGAATATTGGCCCTTACTCTCTAATGGCTCATAGGGTTTCTGCAGAGATCCACTGTTAGTCTGATGGGCTTCCCTTTCTGGGTAACCCGGCCTTTCTCTCTGGCTGCCCTTAACATTTTTTCCTTCATTTCAACCTTGGTGAATCTGATGATTACGTGTCTTGGGGTTGTTCTTTTTGAGGAGTATCTTTGTGGTGTTCTCCTGAAGTCTCCTGAAGCTGCTCCCACAGCCACCACTTCCCCTACCTGCTCTGTCCCAGGGAGACACCTGAATGGGGCTGCTCCCTTTCTTTCAGAGATGGCTGCCCAGAGAGGAGGAATCTAGAGAGGCAGTCTGCCTATAGCAGCTTTGTGGAGCTGTGGTGGGCTCCACCGAGTTCAAACTTCCCTGCGGCTTTGTTTACACTGTAAGGGGAAAATTGCCTAGTCAAGCCTCAGTAATGGCACATGCCCCTCCCCCTACCAAGCTCAAGAGTTCTAGGTTTACTTCAGACTGCTGTGCTGGCAGCAAGAATTTCAAGCCAGTTGGTCTTAGTTTTCTGGGCTCTGTAGGGGTGGGATCCACTGAGCTAGACCACTTGGCTCCCTGGCTTCAGCCCCCTTTCCAGGGCAGTGAACGATTCTGTCTCACTGGCATTCCAGGTGCCACTGGGGTATGAAAAAAAAAACTCCTGCAGCTAGCTCGGTGTCTGCCCAAATGGCCATCTAGTTTTGTGCTTGAAATCCAGGGCCCTGGTGCTATAAGCACCCAAGGGAATCTCCTTGTCTGTGGATTGCAAAGACCATGGGAAAAGCGTAGTATCTGGGCTGGAATGTGCCATTCCTCACGGCACAGTCACTCATGGCTTCCCTTGGCTAGGGGAGGGAGTTCCTCAGCCCCTTGCACTTCCTGGGGGAGGTGATGCCCTACCCTGCTTTGGCTCACCCTCCATGGGCTGCACCCACTGTCTAACCAGTCCCAGTGAGATGAGCTGGGTACCTCAGTTGGAAATGCAGAAATCACCTGCCTTCTGAGTTGATCTTGCTGGGAGCTGCACACTGGAGCTTTTCCTGTTTGGCCATCTTGGTCCACGTCTGTATATCACTCCAATTATTTTTAAAACCTATTGTTACTAAAAGGAAACTCTGTGCTTGGTGTCAAAGACATTAAGAAATACAACAGGGTATAGCCAAACCTTAAAAACAGTTATTTTCATATGAGTTTACTGATTTTCATTGTTTTACAATGCCATTATCATTATAAGTATTATGATTAAAGTATGAAGAAAGTGTATCCGATTTCAATTTGAATGATGGTCAAAGATGGAGTTGCTCAATTTGACCTAAAAGTCTTACTATGATGAAACTTTGAGATGATTACTAGATTCTTTTCTCTATCCTTAGGTAAAAACTAAAATTCTCCTAACCCTGAGTTGTTTTCTCATTTCATTCTCCCTTAATAATATCACATTTTCACATCATCCTTTTCTGACCTTCACATTTATTAGGCCATTGTAATGGGGTTATTCAAATATGGCCTTGTAATGTGAACACTTCCAGAAAGTAGCCACCTACCTTACATATTACTGAAGAACAACAACTGGTAACTGGTGTTCTGTTTTCTAATTCCACAGTTTAAGTCAACTCACATAAAAGATGAAAAGCATATGCTTTCCACTAGTCACCTTGGAATAGAATATTTAGAGAGCAGCAGCAGTCTTTCACTTGTACTGTTCAGTGCAGCACCTAGCACTTCTTGGGTGCTTAATAAATATTGAACAATCTAGCAATCAAGCCCTCCAGGCAATGGCTGCAGTTGTTATTCGACACATATGCAGACTGTACACAGTAGGAATTGCCAATCAAACAGCCAGATCTGAACACACAGAAAATAGCAGAGACAACAACAGCAGCATCACCTTCAAATACAAAGGACAATCTATATGTATATATTGTGCTATGTATGAATTTAATAGTATTCATGGTTGCCTTTGCATTCTACTCTGCCATTTACATAACTCACCGCATGTGAAATTAGCCAAATGCTAAAAACTCTTCAATGAATATGCTTAACAAAAGGTCAACAGTCTCAAATCATTTTTTTAAATAAATGATGCATTTGCCTGAACTAAGTTCAAAATTGCCCTGGATGTGGGATATCTAACACTTTTATGCTATTAAACATGGAATTTCCTTGGTCCTACAAGCTAAAAATTGCTCACTCATGAATTCCACAAGTCTGAGAGTCCACTGAGAAATATGTCCCCTCATTAATATGTCTGATTAATAATTAATGTAAACTTTGTCTTTAGCACAAGATAGTACTTTGAATTATAAACCTTTATAATTAAGAACTATCATTTTGCTTTCAGACAATAAAGATGCCATTTAGTAGACTGCACTGTTGCCCTTTTTGCAACATTGTTTTCCTGGGAGCCTTGAAGAGTTAATGAATCTCCAAATATCCCTAATCTCTGTGCAAAAATTTAGCTTTACCTAAGGGATCTGACCCAGTTCTTTAAAATAAAAATTAAACCTCATATAAAAAGCAAGATAAATGAAGGTATGACTGTACTGAGGTGATAGGAAAAGCCTTAACATACTTATCATTTCCCTTCTCACCTACATTTTCCTGTGATACTTGCTCTTGTGTCAACCCTTTAGTGAATATTGCTTGAGCTGCTTAAAATTATATATTCAATGTCAGCTTTATGCTCTAAGGAATATTTAATGTGAGACATCATTCACTTTTGCATAGCAATTAGCTCTGTAGTGTGAAAACTGGCTTCAGGTGAATTCTACTTTAAAAAAAATGCAAGCGAGAACAGGAAGAACCTCCAAGCATGCACCACTAGCAGCTGGAGGGTCCAGTATATACAGAAGATTGTCTTATACACAGATCAATGGAGTCTATTTACTGTACAAAAAAATACATCCAAATTAGGAAAAATAAGAGTCCTGGGATATGTAAGACATGCACAGAACATGTTTATTCCTTTAAATCTCAAGAACATTGTGAACTTGACTCACACTTTGACATTTAAGAAGGCACTGAAAACACACTCAGCACAGTGAAGACCTTGTCTTTACTTGCTCTTTGAAATGCATCTTGATACACTCTTATTCCTCCTGACCAGCAGGTTATATTGAGTTACCTAATCCAAACACAGCACTTGGCTGATTTGAATCATTTATTCAATATTTACTGAGTGCTTATGATGTGCCAGGCCTAGTAACAGCTGCAAACTGTAAATAAGTAAGACATGCCCCCTCCTGCTCTTAGGAAACACACACTCCAGAAGAGAAGATAGATATACACAGATCATTACAATGCAGTGTGGTAAAGGCCTAAATAGAAGCATGAACAAAATAGATACTTGGGGAGCAAAAGCCAGGGAGAAGCTAATCAGAGCTGGATAATAATAAGACAGAATATGTAGGTTTTAAATACAGTTAAAAGCGTGATCAAAGTAGATCGCACATTCCAGGAAAAAAGAGCAGTTGCCCATATCCTCTAATAATTTTTCCACTAGCTCCTTCACAATATCCAATTCTAGGGACACAGAGATTTCCCATTGAAGAGGATGGTGATGCAGTTATTCTTCACTCTAAAAGGTAGAAACACTTAGGATATCTCTGAATAACTTAATATTAATCTGTTTGTCACTTAATAGGAGGTGGATTTCTACTAATTTCCCTAATGTCAGCAAAAGTCATAGAGATCACTCTAAGCTTGGCACTAGATATATAAAGATGAATATAATTTGCTGCATGATCATCAGGAGTTTGCATTCCAAGGAGAGATACAGCTATATAATGATGGCATACTAACACAATCTGCTAAGTGCAATTAGGAAAAGATGCCTTCCATGCAATGCGAACATGAAAGAATGGACAATTAGCCCATCTAGGAAGGCATCAGAGAAGGAAGGATTCTTTAATCATTGAGTACTAAAGAAGAAATAAGAGATAGACAAAGAAAATTAGAAAGAGAAACCAGACAGAAGAACTGGATGAACTAACTCATAGAAGCACCAAAGAGCACTATACCAGCATCTTAAAAATCTTTTTTTTATTATTATACTTTAAGTTTTAGGGTACATGTGCACAACGTGCAGGTTAGTTATATATGTATACATGTGCCATATTGGTGTGCTGCACCCATTAACTCATCATTTAACATTAGGTATATCTCCTAATGCTATCCCTCCCCACTCCCCCCACCTTACGTATCATGGAGCATAAGGAAGAAGGCAAAGGAGAAATGTGAACCTAGCAGGTAAACAGTTATCAGATGCTTGCACAATATTACATGTTTTTAGAAGGAGCTCTGTATTACTATGGTCTAGTCAGTGGGCAGACATTTTATAAAAGAGAAGACAGAGATGCTAAAAATTTAGTCACTGGCCAAGGTTGCAAAAAACGTAAGTAGCAGAACCAGAGGTCAGAGTCAGGTCGGACCTCTTCCAGAGCCCACCCTTGACTACTATGACTCTGTAAGTGAGTTGTGGGGCTATTTTCACGTCTTCCATCAAGTTACTTTGCCTTCTTGTTCCTCTCATTATCGATTGATGATATAGTGAGATGAGCTATAGCAAGAATGTGTTTGGGATTCACAAAGATGGAAAACATGAGATTGTTTGGAAGAAGAATGCCACACAAGTACTAATATGATGTCAGAAGCCAGTGTGATTTTTTTCCCACTAAAGCAACAGAGTGTTTTGAAATTAAAGTCATAATTGGACCTAGAATGCTAATAGGTGCAGCTGTACAACCTGATCAGTAAACAAAGAAGATGACAAACAGAGAGAAAGAAAATAGAATGTAAGAATGCAGGGCAACTGAACATGTAGCCTAAATAATTTGAAGAAGAAGAGGCATGGATGTAATATTAGCATAAAATATATAAAATAATGATTCTTAGGTGAAGGGAAATTAATTATATTATCTGGCAATGATATAATCAGAAACATTGGACTTCATTGATGAGAGAATAGTAGCCTATATAGTAGAAAACATTTTAGAAGTAAGATCAACTGCAGAGTAGCAAGATTTTTGATATGTGGAAGAAAAAAGTACTTACAATTTTCAATTTGCAGTTTTCCAGAGTAATTGAGTCTATTTTCTTTATACCAGAATCCTTCAACACTGGACAGGGGCTGATGAACATAGGTGACTTAACAGGGGTCCTTTCCTTTCTGCCATAAGTTTTCAATGATGCTCTGATATCATATCAAGTTTCAAGAAAACACTCTCTTTGTAGCAACTGTAAATGGGAGTTCATTCATGATTTGGCTCTCTGCTTGTCTACTGATGAATAGCAATGTTTGTGATTTTTACACATTGAATTTCTATCCCAAGACTTTACTGAAGTTACTTATCAGCTTAAGAAGCTTTTGGGCTGAGACAATGGGGTTTTCTAGATATAGGATCATTTAATTTGCAAAGAGGAATACAGCTAACAAGGGAAGTGAAGGACCTCTTCAAGGAGAACTACAAACCACTGTTCAAGGAAATCAGAGAGGACACAAACAAATGGAAAAACAGTCCATGCTCATGGATAGGAAGAATAAATATTGTAAAAATGGCCATACTGCCCAAAGTAATTTATAGATTCAATGCTATTTCCATTAAACTACCATTGACACATCACATAATTAGAAAAAAAAAACTACTTTAAAATTCACATGGAACCAAAAAAAGAGTCTGTACAGCTAAGACAAACCTAAGCAATAAGAACAAAGCTGAAGGCATCACGCTACCCAACTTCAAACTATACTACAAGTCTACTGTATCCAAAACAACATGGTACTGGTAGAAAAACAGATATATAAACAAATGGAACAGAATAGAGATCTCAGAAATAAGACCACATATCTACAGCCATCTGATCTTTGACAAACGTGACAAAAACAAGCAATGGAGAAAGGACTCCCTATTTAATAAATGGTGCTGGGAAACCTGGCTAGCCATATGCAGAAAATTGAAACTGAACTCCTACTTTACACCATATACAAAAATTAACTCAAGTTGGATTAAATACTTAAGTGTAAAATCCAAAACTATAAAAACCCTAGAAGAAAATCAAGGTAATACCATTCAGGGCATAGGCACAGGGAAAAATTTCATGATGAAAACATCAAAAGCAAAAATTGACAAATGGGATCTAATTAAATAAAGAGCTTCTGCATAGCAAAAGAAACTATCATCAAAATGAACAGACATCCTACAGAATGGAAGAAGAGTTTTGTAATCTATCCATCTGACAAAGGTCTAATATCTAGAATCTACATGGAACTTAAACAAACTTACAAGAACAAAACAACCCCATTAAAAGGTAGGCAGAGGACATGAACAGACACTTCTCAAAGAGAAGTCATTTACGCTGCCAACAAACATGAAAAAAAAGCTCAACATCACTGATCATTAGAGAAATGCAAATCAAAACCACAACAAGATATCATCTCATGCCAACCTCATGCCAGTCAAAATGGCAATTACTAAAAAGTCAAGGAACAACAGATGTTGGTGAGGCTGTGGAGAAGTAGAAATGCTTTTTTTTTTGAGGTGGAGTCTCGCTCTGTCGCCCAGGCTGGAGTGCAGTGGCGTGATCTCAGCTGACTGCAAGCTCTGCCTCCCGGGTTCACGCCATTCTCCTGCCTCAACCTCCTGAGTAGCTGGGACTACAGGTGCCCACCACCTCACCCGGCTAATTTTTTGTATTTTTAGTAGAGATGGGGTTTCACCGTGTTAGCCAGGATGGTCTTGATCTCCTGACCGCGTAATCCACCCGCCTCTGCCTCCCAAAGTGCTGGGATTACAGGTGTGAGCCACTCTACCTGGCCCCGAAATGCTTTTACACAGTTGGTGGGAGTGTAAATTAGTTCTACCATTGTGGAAGACTGTGTGGCAATTCCTCAAAGACATAGAGGCAGAAATACCATTTGACCCAGCAATCCCATTACTGGTACATAACCAAATAAATACAAATCATTCTATTATAAAGAAACATGCATGCAATTGTTCATTGCAGTGCTATTCACAATAGCAAAGGCATGGAATCAACCTAAATGCCCATCAATGATACGCTGGATAAAGAAGATGTGGGGCTGGGGGTGATGGTTTATGCCTGTAATCCCAGCACTTTGGGAGGCCAAGGTGGGTGGATCACCTGAGGTCAGGAGTTTAAGACCAGACTGGCCAACATGGTGAAACCCTGTCTCTACTGAAAATACAAAAATTACCTGGGCATGGTGGTGCGTGCCCATTAGTAATCCCAGCTACTCAGGAAGCTGAGGCAAGAGAATCGCTTGAACTTGGGAGGCAGAAGTGGCAGTGAGCTGAGATCATGCCACTACACTTGAGCCTGGGTTACAGAGCAAGACTTTGTCTCAAAAAAAAAAAAAAAATAGGAAGGAAGGAAAGAAGGAAGGAAGGAAAGAAGGAAATATGGTATATATACACCATGGAATACCCTGCAACCATAAAGTGGAATGAGATCGTGTCCTTTGCAGGGACATGGATAGAACTGGAAGCCATTATCCTCAGCAAATTAATGCAGGAACAGAAAATCAAACACCACATACTCTCACTTATAAGTGGGAGCTTAACAAGGAGAACACATGGACACAGGGAGGGGAACAACACACACTGATGCCTGTTGTAGGGTGCAAGGGGGAAGGGAGAGCATCAGGATAAATAGCTAATGCATGAGGGGCTTAATACCTAGGTGATTAGTTGACAGGTGCAGCAAACCACCATGGCACACATTTACCTATGTAACAAATATTCACCTTCTGTGCATGTATTCTGAAACTTAAAATTAAATTAAATTTTTAAAAAGTTTCAAGAAAATACTGTCCAGGAAAATGGGTTGATGTACTCTTTGAAAGAACAACACTGTGTTAATAAAGACTGACAATGGAAGGAAACCATGATTACTCTCAAACACAACGACAACCTGACCCTCTCATTTTCTCCATTTCTAAGTGAAATGCTGGAGGCAGGGGAAGGTGTTGAAGTTAAAATAAGAATTAAAGAATTGGCACTGCCATGCATGCTCTTTGAGCTAATGTTATTAACATATCCTCTGTCCAGCAATTTGTTCAGGTTAAACATCAGAAAGGGGTAAGGTAAGTGTCTATTTTTACAATACAGCTGGGGTTTGAAAACTTATGGTTTGAACACAAAACATGTAATTAAGCTGAGGTTTTTCAAAGCAGGAACATCTCATGAAATTGATTTGCTAGGCTTTCATTTGAAAATGTAATGACAAGTATTCAGTTGAAGACCAGGATCCCAATCTGTGCATGCATATTTATCAATTTCTTTTGGGGGAAAAATCCAGGTGACTCCAAATTTAGATTTTGGCCCTGATCTTGTTTATTTTGTACCTGAAACATGTTACATACAGCCTAGGTCAATGGGACAATAAGTCATTCTTTAAGGTAATTACTGAGTGCCTGCTGTTTCAACGGAATTTTAGGGACAGCAAGATGATGAAGTACATCATATAAGGGTCTTCAAGGAACTTGTAAAATTTTGAGAAAATAGGTGACTACATTAAAAGATTTTAATGTAAAGTAGTACAAGTGATTGATACAGAATATAAGAGTCTGCGGAGTGATAGAGAACATTATTCTTTACAATCTGAATCATGTTACATGAAATGACAGTAATTCGATTCTCAACTAGAAATCTCAACTAGACGTCAGTATTGCCTGAGTATGTTCACTCTCCACAGTTCAAAACAGCCGTTTGGTATCCTTTTCTCTCTTCTCAAACCATTAACATTCCTCCCCAACTCTAGGCTCATGACCCAGCTCCGTAATTCATTAAAGAAATAAAAACAGTCATAATTCAGATTACCTCACTCTCCAGCTAAAAGCTATATAAAAGCTTCCCACTGCCTTAAAATAGAATCCAAACTTTTACCTACAAGTCTGCAAGGCTGCAGATGATGTCTTCTCTGCTTCCCTCTCCCTCCCCATTTTCATACTTCTCTCCACTCTGTACTCTTGGTTCCACTCTCATTGACATTTTACTTCCTTGAATAGACCCAACTTATTGCTGTCTAATGACTTTGCTCCCACAGTTACCTTTGCCACAAATATCCTTCCTTTCCTTTGGCTTTCTCATGGTCAGCTTCCACTTATCATTCATTTCTCAGCTCAAATTCCACCTCTTAAGAAATGCTTTCCTAAACCTGGGTGTCCATCAACAGATGAATAGATAAAGAAAATGGGGTACATATACACAATGGATTACTATTCAACCATAAAAAAGAATGAGATCCTCTCATTTGCAACAACATAGATGGAATTGGAGGACATTAAATTAAGTGAAATAAGCCAGGCACAGAAAGAAAAACTTAGCATATTCTCACTAATTTGTGGTAGCTGAAAATTAAAACAATTGAACTCATGGTGATAGAGAGTAGAAGGATGGTTACTAGAGGCTGGGAAGGGTATTTGGGAGTGGGTAGGAAGTAGGGATGGTTAATGGGTACAAAAGTGTAATTAGATGGAATGAATCAGATCTAGTATTTGATAGCACAACAGGGTGATTACAGTCAACAATAATTTATTGTATATTTTATAATAACTAGAGAAGTATAATTTGAATGTTTGTAACACAAATTATAAATGTTTGAGGTGATAGATACTCCATTTACCCTGATATGATTATTATGCATTGTTTGTCTGTATCAAAATATCTCATGTATCCCATAAATATAGACAACTACTATGTACCCATAAACATTTTAGTGCCTTTCCTTACTATCTTATCTAAAGAAGCTCTACTGCATCCCTTCCCCTAAATTAAGCATTTTCTTTTGTATAGCTTACCTTGTTTTTACTTTAGGACTGTGGCTTTCTAAAATTATCTTGTTTATTTATCTACTTTGGTTTTGACCGTCTTGTACCACTGGAATGGAAGTTCTATTGGGAAAGGAACCTGTCTGACATCTCCAGTGGCTTACCCTATGCCTGATTTATGAAACTCAAAAAATATCTGCTGAGTGAATTAATGAATGCATAACTAAAAGAATGGCTAAGCCTGAAAGTAAATGTGCAAAGGAGAGCTATACAATGTGTGATATTTGTAGGTTAATCCTTAGACTTGATGGAGCAGTATTGGCTTCCAAACCTGATATTCAAGTATAGAGACACTCTTTCTCCCTTTGTTGTCAGTAAGTGTATGGTTACCTTATAGCATCAGAAAAATCCAATTTATCTGTGGTTTGAGCTGATAGTCAAAGGAGTAACAAATATTTATTAAATGATATTGACTTTATATTATTTTCACCCACTAATTTTGCACTTATGTATTTTTATAATATTTCCTGTTGTCCAGCTAGTTGGACAGCTCTTCTATCAATAACAAATTTGTTAGTGTAACACAGCACAATTACATATTCATAAGTATGCCAAAGAATGCAAATACCCTTGAGTAATTAACGTTCTCTAGTTATATTACCCAGAAACCTACGGTATGACACCCTCCTCTAAACCCCTAAAGAATAAGAAGATTCTAGTTTACATGAGCTGTACTATCAAAAAGCTGAAAGAATATTTACTGTTGCATAGGACGTTATGCTTTCTTAATGAAGTGAAGAACACATTCAGTGAAATATGTATTTCTCTTAATGTTTCTTAATTTAATATTGAACATTTCTTTCTTTAAGTGGACTTTGGGAGAGTAAAAAGAAATCCAACAAATTCAAATTGGAGGAAGCAGTCAAGAGTGTTAAAATAATTCTCTACACATTTTTCTTTGCACACATTTAATTTACATGAATCTCAGCAATAGCTTTGAAAAGCAAGTACCTCTTAAGAGACTTTTAGTTACTTTTAGTACCACTCTCTGGGTTCTTATAGCCACTTTAAAATTAAGGTGGCTTGGGGAAAAACTCATACCATTCCTGAAAAGAAGCTCTTCAAGTAAAAAGAAAAAAAAAAAAACCTTTTTTCTTCTCTTAATTTTATTCTTCCCACTATTTCCTTTAATGTACTTACTAATATAATGCAAGATAATGTTGCACATAAGTTCTGAACATGTAGTTTTGGACTGATAATTTCATAGGTTAGAACATTCAGTCAGAACACTCATTAGATTACTATGTCTTCTATCCTATTCTATAATTTTTCTTATATCCATATGTCTATCCAAACACAAAAGACAGTGGCTGCTCTCTGCTGAGAAATGAAACGGAAATCTCCATTACAATACATTGTCTCCTGTATGAATGCTCTGCATTTCCAGCTGTCTTCACTGTATTAACTGATGTCATCTTGTAGATTTGTAGCCTTGTCTAAACTGCTCTTGCAATGACACTAATAATAAAAAGATACATCATGAGCAGCAGTTATTAATATATAACACTAATTACATAAAACATTGTTTTGTCTAGCACTACGATATTACATTAAAAACTGCCCTATCATCTTCATTTAACATCAACATAGTCTATACATGGAGAACTATATTTTGAAAGGGAACTTGGTTAACTCTTTTTAAAGTCTTATGAAAAGTGGCTTTGAAATTATGCTATATCACCAACCAAGCCATTATATAAATTTGCTTTTGTGAATGAAGATCAATCTGAGTAGCAAAAGTTTAATAATACAAAACGAATATGAACTATTCAAAAAGGAGCAAGCATTTAATGTTTTTTAATGAAAATGCAGATAATAAAAGTGGAAATGTCTTACCAATTTGGGGCTTTTTTGCAATTTTGTACTTCCCACTCATGTAACTATAAAAAATGCTTTGCAATATGGAAAGAGCATGGAAATCACCATTTTGAAACATACTGAATCAATGTATGCCTTTATTGGCTAGAACTTTTCTTGCTAATTGCATGCTTCAATACCTTGCAGTCGAGAGATAGATTGGAAAGGGAGAGAATGTAACCAAATTTTATTAATCAATAATTTATAGTAGAGCATGAAATGTTTAAAATTGTATCTGGGATCACAATAAAATGTGTCAAATGGTCATGGTCCTTAGGACATTAGTCTTTCAGTAAGCCTGGCTAACTCTAGCAGTGCCCCAGAAATGGATATATGAGAAGAAACTCTAGATGTTGGCATCAGAATTACAATTGTGTTTCTCATTTTTCTGTCCTGTCATTCCCACATTTGGCTTTCCTGTTTTTTCCACCCTCCAGTTCTTTTAAAGTTACAAGTTAGATCTCAGTCCCCGCCCACCTCCTTGGTTTGTCAATTGGTTTCAATTATCCCAACATATGTCAGTATCCAAGATACTATTTATATTGTCTACCTGGTGGCTTTATGAACTTTGATCATAAGTAAGAGAAGAGGTACTATTCCTCCTCATCTTTTCACCTGCTCTTCATTGGACCTTCCCACTTCAAACCAGTCACTTATACCTCAACTTTGTCCTTGCTAGGTCCTTCCTTGTGTAATAGAGGAACGAACAGGTGCCAGTACCTCTCAGGTGGTTTAGCCTCTGGAAAATGGTGGGGGGATGGTGTCTAAAACAGAGGACTATCTCAAGGGCATCATCAGAGTATGCAGTGGATGCTTGATTAGAGCCTGAGGAATTTTCAGTGATTCAATCACATACATTGCTGAATGAGAGGGAATGTGTCACAGCTATCTGCAAATGTCATACGAGGCAAATGTGCACATGTTCTACAGAAAAAAAAGGGGCAACCAACAGGACTTCCATTTCCATAAAAATGTTACTTATGTGTTAGATTGAATGCTACATTTTTTAGTCCAAGGCAAAAGATTAATATCTATCTTAGGTTGTATCTGAGTGGAGAGAAGAATCCAACAAACATTGTTTAAGGAACTATGAGTCTAGACAACTTGGAATGTCTAGTTCTTAGACCTGGTATGTGTAGGGTACCTACTAAATTAATGAATGCTACACGGAAAAATAAATTAATAAAATAAGCTGGCATTCTAAAAAGAAAAATACAATTTCAACAAATAGGATCTTTGAAGAAAATGCTTTTCAAATAAAATAATGAAGAAATTGCACAAACAATGTGAATTTAGATAGGTAAACAAAGCAAGAAGAAAATAATATAATCTGTGTATGGGTAGAAATATAAAGACTGCAATAGTTTTAAAATCAAGGAGGCAAAATATAGAGCTGACTAGGAAAATGGATATGGCATAATGTTCTTTTTGGTCCTGTGAGCAGATCAACGATAACTTCTACTTATTCTGTACACTCTGAAAGACTGATAATTGAGGAGGTAAACTCAGTAAAGGCAAAGAATCTGTGAGTCACCAAAATAAAAAAATAAATAAAATAGTCTGATTCTGATGGATTTTGGTTGGACTCAGAATGTGTTTTAGAGATACACTACAAAATATAGGCCCTTCAAAAGAAACAAGAATTGTATGGCGCATCTACCTCCAACTCTGTAGACTACTATAAAATTTTCAAATTTGAGGAATACTTCAAAGTAACCAAAAATATTATAACTTTATCAATCTGGTAAGTTCTCTGTCAGGACCGATTCATTTGCTATTTATTGTATTACCTCATTTGCTATTCATTGCCATTTGTACTTTTATCATCATAACTTAGCATTAATTACCACAGCATTAAAATAAAATTCCATTGTAATTCTATATTAATGGCATAAATGTCTCAAAGTGACACCTACGTTTAGCAATTTATTTTATCTATCAAACAGATGTCCATTTATTTTTAAAGACCTTTTCCACATAATTATAGGTAATGTCTAATTATCAAGTCAATATATTGATTATTTTTCATTAGCGTTATCTAATGGAGACTTGCCATTCTATTATTTGAGAACGAGAATTTCATCATTAATTGAATCTTGATTTTATAAATAAGAAAATAATAATTTTCTTTTAGAAAGGGGCATTTTTTTCTCATTAGAATACACTTAGTTAATTCTATTCATTATCTAACCAACTATAAATTATCTTCCCAATAATGTTTAATATGGTTTGGTATGTTCTTAAAAAGAAATCCTAATTATAACGCATCTCTATGTCAGTCATCTGTCAAAAGTGGTTTTAGTTCCTAACTTTGGCATGCAGAATATTCAATATTCTCCTTAATTCATTGTATATTTTGGCCTCTATTTTCTTTGCAAATATAATTAGTCAGCATATTGTATCTCTTTTGTCAGGAAAAGACAAACCTGACTCTAATCTTAATTAAATAATCCAGCCCCAAAATCAGATATCAGATCTGTATCATACACTAAGATTCACTTATTGAAGGACCCATTTTGGGAGTGATCCTTAGACTGCTCCATAATCCCTGGACTAGGGAGACCAAAGAGCACTACTGTCACTGAAAAATATCAGTTGGGCCAGGAGACTAGATCCAAGAAAATTTGACTAACAAACTCTGCAGCTTCAAACTATAGCTACACTTACTATTTTTTAAAAAAAACCCATTGTGTAAAAATTAAACACCTCTCATTTTTCTGTTAGCAATTATCAAACTTTGGAGTATGAAAGAATTACTAATTTCCAATCCCAGAAATTCTGATACTCATGCATCTGTGGGTACAGCCCAGCCACTGCATTTTTACCAATAGGTCATGGAATGCCAGTGCAAATGAATAATGTTCAAAACATAGACAAATATCCTGAAACTCTAGAACATAAAATATTTTTAATAGAATAAATACATCTTATGAGGATATGCAAATTAATCATAATTTTTTCATCTCTTTCTGAGTTTAAGCTACACATTGATCACATTGCTCAAGAATCAGACCAGACTATTAGAAAGAGCTACACAGGCCGGGCGCAGTGGCTTATGCCTGTAATCCCAGCACTTTGGGAGGCCGAGGCGGGCAGATCACGAGGTCAGGAGATTGAGACCATCCTGGCTAACACCGTGAAGCCCTGTCTCTACTAAAAATACAAAAATTAGCCAGGTGTGGTGGCACACACCTGTAATCCCAGCTACTCGGGAGGCTGAGGGAGGAGAATCACTTGAACCTGGGAGGTGGAGGTTGTAGTGAGCAGAGATTACGCCACTGCAATCAAGTCTGGTGACAGAGCGAGACTCCGTCTCAAGAAATAAAAATAAATAAATAAATAAAAATTTAAAAAAGAAAAGAAAGAGTTACAGAAAGACATTTGATCCCAAGGTGACACTGGACTCTCTGAACTTGAGGGAAAGTGTAGAATTCAAAAGGGTTCCAAAAAGAGCTGTCTCTTCTCCATCTACTAGGTTACTTGAGCCTATCTGAAAGGAATTTTAAAATCCATGGATAGATAAAATCTCTAAAAAATTAACTCTTGCCAGGTGCAGTGGCTCACGCCTGTAATCCCAGCACTTTGGGAGGCTGAGGCGGGAGGATCACGAGGTCAGGAGATCAAGACCATCCTGGCTAACAGGGTGAAACCCCGTCTCTACCAAAAATACAAAAAAATTAGCCTGGCGTGGTGGCGGGTGCCTGTAGTCCCAGCTACTCAGGAGGCTGAGGCAGGAGAATGGCGTGAAGCCGGGAGGCAGAGCTTGCAGTGAGCCGAGATCGTGCCACTGCACTCCAGCCTGGGCGACAGAGCGAGACTCCATCTCAAAAAAAAAAAAAAAAAAAAAAATTAACTCTTGCCTGTGACTCTAAAAATTTTACAAGCAGCTTTGAGGAAACAAAGAATGTTTAAAGCTTTTCAGTCCCAGTAATATTAATTGACGAATATTATAGCACTCTATAGAACACAGTGTGAATACTGAAACCAAGTGTTTGTGAATGTGTGTGTCAGTCCCATCACCTCAATTTAAAGATGTGTTACCTGCTATGATTTACAGGTACAAGGACCTAAAAAAAAAGACTTTACCACTTCACACCATGAAGTGGTCCAATCATACCGTGTGACCTGTGTTAATAATTAACAGTTACAGAAATATAAAGATATAGGTCTATAATTCTATGTTAATTATGTTATGTGCGAATATGCTAATACAACCCTGATTTTGTTTTAAGACTTCTAATGAAATTGAACTCAAATACTTATTATTTATAACCGAAAATATTTTAAAGTAAGTTTGAAAATCTAGAGTTCCTCTATTTACGACAAACCAACAGCCAATATCATACTGAATGGGCAAAAACTGGAAGCATTCCCTTTGAAAACTGGCACAAGATAGGGATGCCCTCTCCCACCACTCCTATTCAACACAGTATTAGAAGTTCTGGCTAGGGCAATCAGGCAAGAGAGAGAGATAAAGGGTATTCAATTAGGAAAAGAGGAAATCAAATTGTCCTTGTTTGCAGATGACCTGATTTTATATTTAGAAAACCCCATCATCTCAGCCCAAAATCTCCTTAAGCTGATAAGCAACTTCAGCAAAGTCTCAGGATACAAAATCAATGTGCAAAAATCACAAGCATTCCTATACACCAATAACAGACAAACAGAGAGCCAAATCATGAGTGAACTCCCATTCACAATTGCTACAAAGAGAATAAAATACCTAGGATTCCAACTTACAAGGGATGTGAAGGACCTCTTCAAGGAGAACTACAAACCACTGCTCAATGAAATGAAAGAGGACACAAACAAATGGAAGAACATTCCATGCTCATGGATAGGAAGACTCAATATCATGAAAATGGCCATACTGCCCAAGGTAATTTATAGATTCAACGCCATTCCCATCAAGCTACCAATGACTTTCTTCACAGTATTGGAAAAAACTACTTTAAATTTCATACGGAATCAAAACAGAGCCTGTATTGCCAAGACAATCCTAAGCAAAAAGAACAAAGTTGGAGGCATCACGCTACCTGACTTCAAACTATACTGCAAGGCTACAGTAACCAAAACAGCATGGTATTGGTACCAAAACAGAGATATAGACAAATGGAACAGAACAGAGGTCTCAGAAATAACGCCACACATCTACAACCATCTGATCTTTGGCAAACCTGACAAAAACAGGAAATGGGGAAAGGATTCCCTATTTAATAAATGGTGCTGGGAAAACTGGCTAGCCATATGTAGAAAGCTGAAACTGGATCCCTTCCTTACACCTTATACAAAAATTAATTCAAGATGGATTAAAGACTTAAACGTTAGACCTAAAACCATAAAAACCCTAGAAGAAAACCTAGGCAATACTATTCAGGACATAGGCATGGGCAAGAACTTCCTGTCTAAAACACCAAAAGCAATGGCAACAAAAGCCAAAATTGACAAATGGGATATAATTAAACTCAAGAGCTTCTGCACAGCAAAGGAACTATCAGAGTGAACAGGCAACCTACAGAATGGGAGAACATTTTTGCAATCTACCCATCTGACACAGGACTCATATCCAGAATCTACAAAGAACTTAAACAAATTTACAAGAAAAAAAAAACACGTCAAAAAATGGACAAAGGATATGAACAGACACTTCTCAAGACATTTATGCCGCCAACAGAGACATGAAAAAATGCCCATCATCACTGGTCATCAGAGAAATGCAAATCAAAACCACAATGAGATACCATCTCACACTAGTTAGAATGGTGATCATTAAAAAGTCAGGAAACAACAAATGCTGTAGCGGATGTGGAGAAATAGGAACGCTTTTACACTGTTGATGGGAGTGGAAACTATTTCAACCATTGTGGAAGACAGTGTGGCGATTCCTCAAGGATCTAGAACTAGAAATACCATTTGACCCAGCCATCCCATTACTGGGTATATACCCAAAGGATTATAAATCATGCTACTATAAAGACACATGCACACGTATGTTTATTGTGGCACTATTCACAATAGGAAAAACTTGGAACCAACCCAAATGTCCATCAATGATAGATTGGATTAAGAAAATGTGGCACATATACACCATGCAATACTATGCAGCCATAAAAAAGGATGAGTTCATGTCCTTTGCAGGGACATGGATGAAGTTGGAAACCATCATTCTGAGCAAACTATCGCAAGGACAGAAAACCAAACACTGTATGTTCTCACTCATAGGTCAGAATTGAACAATGAGAACACTTGGACACAGGGCCGGGAACATCACATATGGGGGTCTGTAGTGGGGTGGGGGGCAGGGGGATGGATAGCATTAGGAGAAATACCTAATGTAAATGACAAGTTAATGGGTGCAGCAAACCAACATGGCACATGTATACCTATGTAACAAACCTGCACGTTGTGCCCATGTACCCTAGAACTTAAAGTATAATAATAAAAAAAGAAAATCTAGAGCTCCTATTTTATCATATGTCTGATATTACTTTTTCTAAAACATACATAGTATTTAGCTATAGGCTGTGTGTCTCCTTGCCAAAGTTAAAATAATTTTTTTTACAATCTAGATAAATTAGATGAATAATAAATATGACTGACAGATCAGAAAAATCAGTTCAATAGACATACAATTATTCACTTAATTTGGGGAAGAAGGGAAGTTACTAAAGATTGCTCCCATTAAGGACTAGATAGATGCAGGCAGCAACTGATGAATCAACTAGTACATCCTAAAGCATTGTCTTCAAATAAACTACACATTTTTACTGATTATATCTGCATATGTGTGAGTGGTTATACACCCCCACACACACACATTCACATACATATATACATACACATATATACAACACACATATATAAAGAGAGAAATACAATTTTTTTTAGATTATATGAACCCCCAACAGTTTCTTTCTTAAAGTCTTGTACCAAATTGCCACAAACACCAACCATGATGTAAATAAAGTTGTATTTGTGAAAATAACTTTCACTCAAATTATTTTGGAGTAAAAATTACTACATATTTTAGAAGCAATATTAAGAAAATGGTAATATTATGATATATTATGTTATTTTCTCCCATTTTTGAAGGAATTTGACTTCCTGAAGCCCACTAAGCAAGAAGAAAAAATAAAAGAATAAATTACTGCCTAAATGTCTTTTTAAACAATCTTTTAAAAACTATTTTTTGTTTTGTGGAATAATCCTTCAATTCAAATGAACTAAACAATGAAACTGGCAACATAAAATATAAAAATTTTTTAGCAGCTGAAATGTTTTTTAAAATACCTACCTATTTAATATTTACTTTCATTTAAAAGGTTCAATGCTTTATGGAAAGTAAAAGAAAATATTGAACTCACCAAGCTCCAGTTTATTTCTTTAAATTTAGATTTCAGTCTGCAGTGTGATGTATAGCCTTGTAAATGTATGAGTTACATTTATATGATTAGTGTATCTGTGACAAACCTTCAACTGTCTTTTTTGTATACAGTAAATCATAATCAGCCTGTGAACTTTTATGTGGAAAGTGCTGTTTTACATTTATCAGGCTTTACATTTTCTAACTCTGTGGATCCAAGTAATTTACTAGGCACAAGATAGCACTGAGTAAACATTTGCTGAATTTTTTAAAACAGTAATTATACTTATAAAAACAGACTAAGTTAATATAAATAAAAATATTGAAGAGTAAAAATTTTAGAAATATTTAATAATATATATTAGTTAGAACAAATTCTATCTATGTAAAGTTTGGCTAACAATAATTAGCAATATAAATCCCTTGAATTAGTAGCCAGACTCTCAGAGAGTGAGCATATAAAAACTTTATTTGAAAACCTATTAAAATATAGATAAACAGTTTTTGGCATAGAACAGTGAGGAGATGCAAGTAAGGACCACGGAAGCAAGATAAATTGAGATCACTCATTCCTGACATCATGATGATATTGCAATCTTGGATATCAAATACAGAAATTAAATCTAAGAAAAAACTTGTCTGCCTGGAAGATGCAAAATTAAGATCTAGAGTACATCAAGAAAAAAAACAGTTTAATAATTGGGGAACCGTTGGGGGAAAAGATGGATTTTATGCTATTTTTAATATTAAGCAGGAATGCAGTTTATCATTTTTGGCATTCAGAAGTGGACCACCCATGAACCCCAACAATAGAAATTCCTGCTCATGGACTCCAACTCCAATTTCCTCTTCTTGTCGACCCCACCAACCTGCCCATCCAGAATCTATGGCCAGACTGACTGGTGAAGGGTTTTCCCTTCCAAAGCCGGTCTACAATGACTGGTAGAAGCGACTACTTCTTCAAGTGCACAGACACCAAGGCAAGGCAGCAAGGATAATAAAGAATCAGGGAAACAAAAGATCACCAAAGGGACAAAATAAAACCCCAATAATAAACCCTAAACACTAGAGATCTATCAACTAACTGACAAAGAATTCAAAGTAATAATATTAAAGAAGCTCGGTAAGCTACAACAAATACAGATAAAGAACAATAAAAATCAGGAAAACAATACAAGATTTTGGCAAAGATATAGAAAGCATGCAAAAGAACCAAACAGAAGTTCTGGAGCTAAAAAATACAGTGACTGAACTGAATACTTCAATAAATAACTTGAAGAGCAGCTCAATCAATAGTCAATAAACTCCAAGACAGGTCATTTGAAATTATCCAGTCACAGGAGAAAAGAGAATAAAGAAGAAATAAACTCTATAGAACTTACTGGACACTGTCAACTGAACTAAAATACACATTATGAGAATTTCAAAAAGAGAAGAGACAGAGAAAGGAATAGAAAGCTAATTTAGAGAATTAATGACTGAAAACTTGCTAAAAGTAGGAAGGGAAATGGACATTCAGATATTGAAGTCCCAAAGTCCTCAAATAAGTTAAACTTAAAAAAGTCTACAGTAAGACACATTAATGAAATTATCGAAGATGAAGAGACAGTTTTGAAAGCAGCAAGAGAAAGCAACTCACCACATTCAAGAAAGCTTACATAAGACTATCAGTGATTCCTCAAAAGAGACACGCAGGCCTGAAGATAGTAGAGTGATATAGTCAGTGAAAGAAAGCAAAACACTATCAACTAAGAATACTATACCTAGCAAAACTGTCCTTTAAAAATGAAGGAGCAATAAAGACTTCCCAGACAAACAAAAATAGAGAGTTCATCACCTCTAGATGCCTTAGAGAAATGTTAAAGTGGATTTTTCAAGTTGAAATGAAAGAACACTAAACAGCAACATGAAAACCCATGAGAGTATAAATCTCAATGGTAATCGTAAATATATAGACAGATACAGAATAATGCAACCACTTTACCCTAGCATAAAAATTAAAAGACAAAAGTATTAAGCATGACTATAACCACAAAAACTTTTAATGAATAATAATATAAAAACAAAGAAATTCTGGCATCAATAATATCAACTGTATGTGAGGGATGTGGAAGTATAGAGTTTTGTATGTAATTGAAGTTAAGTTGTTTTCAGCTTAAAATATACAATTATAATTATAAGAAGTTTTATGCAAGCCTCATGGTAACTACAAAGAAAAACTTCTAGCATATACCAACGAGTAATAATAATACATAGAAAGGAATAGAAGTATGCAACCTTAAAAAATCATCAAATAACAAAGACAACAAGAGAGGATAAGGGAAACAAGAGAACTACAAAATAGAAAACAATTAACAACATGGCAATAATAATTCCTTAGCTATCAATAATTAAATGTTAATGAATTAAACTCACCAATTAGAAATAGAATAGATAAATGGGTTAAAAAATTAGATCCAACTGTATAATCCATACAAGAGATGCACTTTTCATTTAGGTACACAAATAGGCTGAGAGTGAAGGAATTTCACTGGAAAAAGATACTCCATGCAAATGGTAACCAAAGGAGATCAGGAGTGGCTCTTTTTATATAAGACAAAATAGAGATATTAGTCCAAAACTGTCACGAAAGGCAAAGAAGGTCATTATATGATAAAATTGTCAATTTGACCAGAACTTATAATAATTAGAAATATATATGCACCAAAATCAGAGCATCTAACTATATAAAATAAATATTGATGGTTCTGAAGGAGAAATAGATAGCAATACCATAATAGTTGAAGACTTCATATCCCACTTTTAATCATGGAAAAAATGGGCAAAGAACTGAATAGACATTTTCTCAAAGAATATGTACAAATGGCCAACAGGTATATGAAAAAATGCTCAATATCATTAGTCATCAGGGAAATGCAAATTAATATCACAATAAAATAAAATTCAAACCTCACACCTGTTATAATGACTAATATTTTAAAAATAACAATTGGTAGTGAGGATGTGAAGAGAAAGAAACTCTTGTACTAATGGTGGCACTATTAATTGCTATAGCCACTATGGAAAAGGGTGTAGAGATTCCTCAAAAGAACAAAAATAAAACTTCCGTACAATCCAGCAATTTGATGTCTGGTTGTATATCCAAAGGAATAGAAATCAGGATTTCGAAGACATATCTCCACTCTTACGTTCATTTCAGCATATTCACAACAGTCAAGATATGAAAGCAACATAAAAGTTCATAAATGGATAAAATGATAATGAAAATGTGGTACATAAATGCAAGAAATATGACTAAGTCTTAAAAAGAAAGGCAATCCTGCCATTTGCAACAACATGAATGAACCTGAAGGACATTATGGTAAGTGAAGTAAGTCAGACACAGAAGGACAAATACTGCATGACACCACTTATATGAGGTATCTAAAATAGTGAAACTCACAGAAACAGAGTAGAAAGGTGGCTACCAGAGGTTAGGGAATGGCAAAATAGAGAGATATTAGGAAAGGGGTACAAAGTTTCAGTTGCACAAGATAAATAAGTTCTACAGATGTACTTTACAATGTAGTGCCTATAGTTAATAATATTGTATTACATACTTAAATATTTACTCAGAGAGTAGATCTTAAGTGTTATTATCACAAATAACAACAATAACAAATTAATTAATAAATAAGGCAAGGAGAAGGAAGAAGTGGATGACCCATGAACTGAGTTAAAAAGAATGCTGTATCAGTAAAGTTAGATGGCATATAGGATTGGAGAGAGTGGCACACAATATCCATTCCATCTTCCTTTCAACGTGTTATATTTCCAAGATTCCTTTGCAGATGGGTTGAGATGTTATCCATGCTCAAGCAATATGAGAAACTAACATGAGATTTGGAAGCAGGAGCATGGTAGGTCTGTGCTCCCACTGATTCTGCTGTTTCTGCTTATTGGCATGTTCATGGTAACACTGGACTTTTCTGTGGCAGCATCAGCAGAAGTCCCAGTGATGAGTGACCAACTTAATAGGTGTTGAAAGCCAAAATGGAGCACATTCATTTTAGTACATTTTCTCCTGTAATGAGAATATATGATCTGGAAATTGAGGGTGTGTTCTTTTGCAAAAATTTCCTTCTTCATCCCACAACATTGACCTCTTTTGATTTAGAGGCTATAATTTCCAAGAAAGTAATATTTCCACAAGATAGCACACTGGTTCCTACAACTGGAAGTTAAAACTACTAACAGGCTATTTGGGTGTCCTTATGACCATAAAGTTTTTTTTAAAAAGAGGAGAAAAAAAGAGGTTACTCTGTTGGATAGGAAGATTGATCTTTGTTTTAAGGGGATTCAGGGTTGGTATTAAAGTGTGTGTCAGGCAGCTTGTAAGAATCTGTGTTTTACAGGACTTGTTGGGATGCGTCATCAAATTACCATGTCCAGAGTTAAAAATTCACGTACAATTTCAGCAGTTCAAGATAGCCAAGGCCACCAGTGGCTCAGACCCATAAAGAATGAAGATTGGCTTTAACCCACCCACCATCTAATGCCATAGAGCTAAGGATATAACAGGAGCATGAAATTCAGAGTAGAAAAAGGATGCTCTGAATACCAATCATCATTTATGACCATTCAGATAAACAAATGCCATATTTACTTCCTTTTTCTTTATGTATTTTATTCTATGTAGACATATTTCCTTTTTTATATTCCATTCTCCCACTTCATAGTATGTGTTGTTTTTTGATAACTTTATTAAATATGTAGACAGGAAGATAAGTGCACTGGAAGAGGAATTGACGTCATCCAGAGGAGTCTATGACTAATAGAAGCTTGGCTTCTTTTGGGAACAGTATAAGTAGGTTTTATTTGTATGGGAGAATCATTGCATTGGATTGGGTGAAAATTGATTGTTGTAGATAATATTGTTTGGAAATGTATGTACAGGAAGAGAAGCATGAATGGTCAGGAAATGGACAAACAGAAGAAAAGTGGGAGTTCTGGTGGATTTGTGCTCACTGTCCACACCACCATCAATACTAAGCTTTCCTACACTTTTGATGCTGATAAGCTAAAATCCACATTTCTGAGTCTCTTTTGCAGATGGAACACAGAATGTGGTTTAGGTTTGGACAATAAAATATAGTAACGTGATATTTGAAAGGAGGGTAGTTTGAAAGCCACAGGTCTACCGTTTCTGTTGGTCAGCATAATCACAGGGGCCCTGGATTTTTCTACAACAGCATTTTCACAGATCCCAGTGCCCAGTAATTAATTTCTGAATATTGAAAGGCCTCCAGGCATCCATTTTTGCTTGTGCCAATATAACAGATGTAATGTGGCTCTGGAGTCAACAGTACATAGTTTTCTAATCTATGGGTTGCATACCTAAAGCAATATATTTCTAGAGCGTATGGTTGCAGTGACAGTACTACAGATTCTTAATTACAACAGAAGTAGAAATTCTCCGGGTGGGTTACTTCTGAGGTACTGGATCCTGTTATCCCGGCCTTCCAATAAATTTGTATGAACTTAATTCCTGTATTAAATCCTTTCTGCTTTAAATAGCCAGAGTAGTTTCAGATATCTTCAACTTAAGCCTGATTCAAACAGATGGTATACTGAGAAAGAAACACAATTAACCAAATTAAACCATTCTATGTGATGAAAATCCGTCCTTCCTGAGCATAATGTGAACTGGAAACAATAATGTGTTGGGAATAGAGATAATTTCAGTAGAAACGATGTTGACTGATTTATCAAGAAATTAAACAGAGTTATAATTTTCAATAAGTTCTTGCTTTTTATTGTTTTATAGCTAAGTTAAATGACTTCATTAATATAACTAGTTCTTTCTTACTTTGAACCCTGAGCTATCAGCTTTATTAGTCACACACGTATTTTTATTTGAATTTGAATTTCATATTACTTTAATAGTCACAGTTTGTTATTTGCCACTTATTTGCTTCTTATAAACTATATATTTATCCACAAATTTTGACACCTGAAAAGCAATGATGCATATCCATATGGATGTTTTCATACTATAGAGATGAAAAAATGTATGTTATACAGATGATAAAATCTAACAGTTTTAGGAGAAAATGTCCTTATCTGTAAACAGAAAGAAAACTCATAATTAGGTTCAGTTAAGATCAAGTATTCAAATATAAATTAAATACTTTTATATTGATTTAATTTTTGTTGTAATCTCCAATTCTTTTTCAAGTCAAACTGAGGTATTTAAAGAAAGACACTCAGAGACACAGTAATTGAGTCATGTAAGTTTCTGAAATGCTGGCGGATTACAAAGGTCCGATCTGGGGTTAAAGAGGGCAATTTACCCACAGTTTACTCAAAACACCAAATGTCTGATCAATTTAGTAGTTATCTAGCATGGATTTTGTTTGGATCTCCTGCTTCCACTTCTTTTCTTCTCAAGATGTCAAAAATGTGGAGTTTTGCAACCTTCTTATACTACCAAGGTACACAGAATCACAGGTAATTAAGAAATATAGGTGGGCAGGGAAACATTATTAACTTTATTTAGCTTTGCTTGCCTGAACTAAAGCAGAAAGGACTTTCAGCTCTAAATAGGAAAAGAAGTAAACATCTACCTTAAGTAGCAATGCAGAATCTATTTTCCACAGATACTGAGGATTCACATTATCCGTAATTTTAGCATAAAAACAATTCTAGTAGCCATAAATTGTACATTCAAAGACAGTTCACCATCATAACTACAGGATTAAAAAAATTCCCATGTAATACCTAATATACTGTTTCTACATTCTGTGTTCTAATTCTCTGGATTTATAAATAATGATTGATATGTTCACTCTAGTTTTAATTTGTGTGAGTCTGATTTTGTTTTCCTACCATTGGAGAGAATAGACACATACATGTGTTTGGAAGACAGGAGTTTCTTTAAGATTTAATTATAGGTATAAATGTCCTATTTGAACTAGGCAAAATGCGTATTAAAAATGAAAGTTGTAATACATTACTTACCAAGTTGATTTCCTATTTTGTTAGGTATTGCTAGATGTACAACCTTTTTAAAATGCTGTAATTTCAAAAAAGTGAAAAACAATCATTAGAATATTTCTTGGAAATAATATAATAAAATATCAAATAATAGTCAGTTTTTCCCCAAAATACCAGCCCACATATATGGAATAATTCGATGTTGAAATAATAAAAATTGTATAATTAGGAAAATAATTTACACATGATGGATCCAGTGACGTTTCCTTTGCCAAAGGCTTTCTTTCCTTTCAAATGTTTCTGGAAGCTTATAGGATAGAAGTAAATTGTATGATAAAATGACTTCTAAATATCTTGGAGCCAACAGTACTTTATGTTGTCTCATCCCTACAGACAGTAGGAAACCCTCTTGTTGTCTAAGACAGTGTTTGATAATAACCATTTGCTCCTTGTTATATTACTTGAAGTGCTCATCATTTGAGATACGTAATGTGTTGGGAATCTCCTACTGTCCTCTTCAATTGCCACACACCATACCTTCCATATTCTCTCTGCAAGCCATTTTTTAAAATCCTACTTTCCAGCTGAGTAGATGGAGGCACACAATATTTTCTGAGTATCCCATGAATTTCACATATGGAATTGGCAAGAAATATGTGCTGACCTGTCCACCCTACCCCCACCCCATGTATAGTCATAACAGACAGCAAAAACAAAGTTATAGTTGATATTTCCCCCTTTATCCATAATGTATCCAACACTTCAAATGTTGAATAGCATCTTAGAAAAGAAAAATAAAATTTGAACTAGATAAGAAATTAAGTTGCATAACTCCCAAGAAGAGCAATATCTTTTAATACAAGATTTTAAATGAAATTAAAAGCAAAAAAAAAAAGGAAAAATGTCTTGGTGGCATGGATGCTTAAATTTTGGCACTAAATGCAGTGTAATTACCTGAGTAGTTATGTGGCAATTCAGTTTCTGGTTAGCTGGTAAAAGGAACAGTGTTACTGAAAGAGACATATCTCGACTCTTTTGTAATTGAGTAACAAAGTATAATTTTGAACTAGATCTTGAAGCCAAGATACAGCTAAAATTGGCATCTCTACATTATCAACAGTCAAATATCTATATATACATCTTACGAGAAAAAATACATGATTTAATCCTGAGTCTTTAATCACACATAAACACAGAAATATGCACAAAAACATATATACACTCATATATATGCACATATTAATACACACATGTAGGCACAAATACATACAATTTCATTCACTTAAATATGTACACACGTACTCATCCATATATATGTGTACATATACACATATACACGCAGACTTGCTCTTTCTCAGAACATATGGCAGGACACTGGCCTAGCCCTAGTTTGATGTCTTTTTATAAAAGATTTATGCCCCCTCTCCACCTTCTCTAGATTTTTTACAGCGCTAAAGCAGGGGTCAGCAAACTACAGTCCATGAGCCAAATCCTCTCTACTACTTGTTTTTCCAGGGTCTGCAAGCTAAGAACAGTGTTTACATTGTTAAATGGTTTGAAAAAAATAAAAGAGGCCTAATACTTCATGACATATGAGAATTATATGAAATTCATATTTCAGTGTCCACAAATAAAGTTTTCTTGAAACATAGCAATGGTCATTCACATATATACTTACCTAAGGCTGTTTTGAGCTACAAAAGTAGAGATATTGCTCCAGAGACTGCACGTGTCTCTCTCAGTGTTTCACAGTGATGCCCAGGACACTACAAATCCCAGTGTTACAGTTAACAATCGACAGCATTTCAGGCATCACATGTGTCTGCATACTGTGACATTTTACTATTATTCTTATTATCCATGCATATCCATTATATCAAAACAAAAAAAAAAGAAAAGCTTTTAAGATATAGTGGAGTGTGGATTTGTTATTGAATTTGGTAAAATAAAATTTATTTACACTATAACTATGCTAAAAGTACAAAATATAAGTTGACATTACCAGAGCAAGTATTCATCATAGCAGCCCCAATTCACCATGATGGTTAGAAAAATTAGTAAATGCAAAATGGAATTTATTGTCACGGCAGCATTTTTATACACACACACACACACACACACACACACTCACATTGAAATGAGCATAAAACTACAGTTTCTGAGAGGTTCATTTGTTAGCCAAGCAAGGAATGTGATTCACCAATGGCGAGTTAATTAAATCATATTTGATTGCAACAGACAAATAACAAATGTTTATAGAAAATAAATTTAAGACTATTAGCCTTTTAGCGAGAACAGTTGTTCAACAAACTAAGGACATGAGGAGAAAAAAAATAGTAAGTTAAAAAACAAGGTTTGAATATTATACTGAAATTCCTAGCAAGAATAAGATGCAAGATAAAGAAGTAAAAGGCATAAAATTGGAGGAAAAGAAGTGAATCAGCCTTTATTTGCAAATGATATAATTAGATATGTAGAAAATCTCACAGACACTACAAAAATCTCCTGGAACGAATAAGTGAAAACTGCAAGGTCACAGGATAGAGATGAACATAAAAGATCAATTTTATTCTTATATACTAGCAATGAACAATTAGAGTATGAAATTCAAAGTCATCAACCATCTACAACAGCACAAATAAAAAAGGAAGTACTTAAGTAATAAATCTACTATACAGAAAACTACAGGACACTGATGAAAGAAACACACAATATCTAAATAAGTGGAGATATATACAATGTTCATAAATTGGAAGGCTTTATATTGTTAAGATGTCAGTTCTCTCCAATTTGGTCTATAGATTCAATGCAATCTCAATCAAAATCTAAACAAGCTTTTTTGTTGGTATAAGCAAGCTCATTCTAAACTCCATATGGAAAGGCAAAGATCTAAAATAGCCAAGATGATTCTGAAAAAGAAGAAAGTTGGAATACTCACATTACCAGATTTCCAGACTTATTATAAAGCTACAGTAATGAAAACAGTGTGTTATTTAAAAAAGTATAGATGTATGTTAATAATAAAACAGAATAAAGAGTCCACACAAATATAATCAATTGATTGCTGGCAAATAGGGGGAGGTAACTCAGGGGAGAAAGGATAGTTTTTCAACAAATGTTGCTAGGAAAATGGGATATGAATATGCAAAAAAGAATAGTATAGACACATACTTAACATCTTAAACAAAAGTTAACTAAAAATAGATCATAGACCTAACTTAAAATGTAAAACTAAAATTTCTAGAAAAATAATCTGCATGACCTTGGGTTTGGTGATGGTTTTTTAGATAAAATACCCAAAGCACAATTCATAAAAAAAAATGTGATTGAATTTAAAAAAAGAAGTAGTACCTTGGCAAACTTAAATAGTTTTGCTCTGTAAAAGACTGAGAAGAGAATAAAAACACAAATCATGGGCCAGGATAAAATATTTGCAAATGACATACCTGATAAATGATTTGCACTCAGCATATGTAAGTATAATTTAAAACTCAACAATAAAAATCAAGTTAAAATAGCAAATATCTGAGCAGACACTTTACTCAAAAATGATATATGAGATGGCAGATAAACACATGAAAAGGGGATCAACATAATTTCATTAAAGAAATGCAAATCAAAACCACAATGAGATACCACTATACATCTATTAGAATGCCTAAAATTCCAAAAGTGAACAGTAAGAAATGCTAACTAGGATGTGGAGCAATCGTAACTTTCATTCACTACTTGGAGAATGCAAAATAATACAGCCACTTTACAAGGCAGTTTGGCAGTTTCTTTTAAATTAAACATAGACCTCCCATATAATCCAGCAATTGCACTCCTAGGTATTCACCCAAATGTTTTTAAAAACCCATGTCCACACAAATACTTGAATGTCAATGTTTACAACAATTCCATGGCTTAGTAGTGGTAAAGTTTTATTGTGGTTTTGTTTAACCTCAGGGTCAAGATTGAATTTTTTTAATAAGAAGAAGCATACTCAACCAATATTATCAAATATGGCGTGGCTTTGGAAATAAGCTTTTGCTGCAGAATTGGTAGTGTTTATTAATAAATTCAAGCTAAAATTACAAGGAAAACAGTGGTTAGTTCATGAGAAATATACTATGGTAAAGTTAATTTTAAGACAACTAATACTGTTTGGATAACAAGTAAATGAAGCTGCTTTATACATTTCCCACAAGGACACAAGTTAAAACAAGATGTAAGATATCCATTCTCAGAAAAAAATAAATTAGTGGTTGTATTTTATGAACTCAGACTATATTTCCAGCAGTGTTTTTCAGGCTTCAATGCAAGTGCAAAGGAAATTTATATATTTCAAATGCCTTTTACCTGTGCAGCTGAAGAGTTTCCACCTAACTTCTAACTGGAAGTGACTAATCTGCAATGTAATGAAATGCTGAAGGGCAAATATCAACAGAAAAATCTAACAATTCTATAAATGCCTTATAAGTGAAAAATGTTTAATTTGGGCCATAACTAGTGGACTGCTATCAGTATTTGGCAATACTTATCTGTGCAAAAAGATATTTTAAAAGATAAAATATGTAACATTTTCTTACAGATCAACTTTAACAGACAAATATGTGAAATTGATTTGATGAGGAATACTGATTTTGAATCAAAATTCAGCAAAATACTATCCATAGATCCTATTTATTAGAAAGTACATAATTATTATTATATTTTGAAATTATCAGTAAAAATTGTGGAAATTTTTTCTCTTTTGTTTATAAGTACCTATATATCTTCATTTTTGCCTGTTGAACCACAAAGCAAGATATTTACTATCTTGCCTTTTGCGTAAGTTTGCCAAACTCTGCCATAGAGTATTTAACATCAGTGCCTTCCTAATTATTGTATGTATGTACTTGTGAGTGTATGTACATGTATCTTTTATGAGTATGTGTGTCTTAGTCCATTTTGCTGCTATAACAGAACAACTGAGACTGGGTAATTTATAATGAACAGAAATTTATTGGCTTATAGTTCCAGAGGCTGGGAAGTCAAAGATTGAGGGGCCAGCATCTGGTGAGCACATTCTTGCTGCACCATCCTATAGCAGAAGGCAGAAGGGCAAGAGAGGGCAAGAGAAGTCCAAACTTATCCAAACTTACCCTTACCCATGAGGCTGGAGTTCTCATTGCCTAGTCACCTCTCAAAGTTCTCACCTCTTAATACTGTTACAAGGGCAATTAAATTTTAACATGAGTTTTAGAAGGGAAACATTCCAAGCATTGTATGTAATTGAGTAAACACTCAGGGACAGATCTTGCCCCTCTTCCACAAGGCATATGGACAGATGATTAATTTCGTGTTGATAATTTGGAGATGCCTATGCATTAGCTACATCTTTGCTTCATGATCTAGTTCAAAGTACATCAAACAAACACACCACAAATTGGAAATGGGTGGGCAGAAAAAAGTGGAACTACCAACTTCTAGTACTTCTGTTTCCAGGCACTGTTCACTTCCATTCATACCATAATACTGAGCTGTTTATGGAGGTTTTAATTATCATTGTATTGCCTTGGAAATTTTTGAAATGATTTTTTTCATGTTTAAGTATGTAATAATTTTATTTGTAGAAAGTTTTCTGTATTTTTTACTTCCCTATATTTGTTTCTTAATTATCTTCCTTTTTGAATAGTTTATGTCCCAGTATGCTCTGGTATATTATGAAATAAGAGTGAGTAGAAAACATATTCTTAACTTATTCTTATTTTTAAAGAGAATAACCATATTGTGTCTCAATTAAGTATAATGTTATCTACAGGTTTTAAATATACACTCTGTCATGCTGAGAATGAAATACACCAAACATAATTTTTAGTGTTTTAATTAAGAACAGGTAAAAATCATCTTCTCATCATTTATTGAAATAATTATACATTTTTTGAATTATCTTTCCTACTAATGTGAACTATATTAATAATTGCTCCTACTTTATACTAGCATTTCTTGGCTGTGCTAAATTCTATTCAGTCATAATGGAAATATACATAATTTAATTTTTTTTACTCTGTGATATGAGCTAAAATGTTACTTAAAGTTTTAATATCTCAATTTACGAATGAAGTTACTTGTCACTTTGTTTGGTTTGATCTTCTAACGTAGTTTATTCATTTTATTCCTAACTGTAACAAAGATAAGTTATATATTCTTTCTTTGAATTAGGATCATTTTCTATATAAAGAAATAATGTTCTTAATAATTTTTTCTTTAGAAAATTAAGTAACAATTTTTAAATAAATCTATCTGAGTCAAAAGTAAGACAAATAAAAAAGAGCGCAATTTCTCAAATGTGGCCTGGGGTCCACCTTCTTCAAAAATCATTTGAGAAGATTCTTAAAAATACCCCATTTAGACTTACTAACAGGGATACTTTATGATTTTTGTGAGCCATAGGCACTTCTGGAGTTCTTGATATATTCTGGATATTAACTCCTTTTCAGTCATATATTTTTCAAATATTTTCTCTGATTCTGTGGGTTGCCTTTTCACTCTGTTGATTGTGTCCTTTGGTACACAAGTTTCTAATTTTGGTGTAGATCAATTTATCTGTTAATTGTTTTGTTGCCTGTGAGTTTGGTGCAATATCTAACAAATAATTGCTAAATTCAGCATCATGAAGCTTTTTCTTTATGTTTTCTCCTAACAGTTTTATAGTTTTAGCTTTTATATGTAGAGCTTTTATCCATTTTAATTTTCGTATGTGGTACAAAGAGCCAAATTTCATTCTTTTGCCTGTCCTTTTCCCAATGAATGATTTTGACATCCTTGTCAAAAATCATTTGTTCATATATGTGAGTGTTTTATCTCTGGGCTCTCTCATCTATTTTACTGGTCTATGTGTCTGTCTCTTGCAAGTACCTCACTGGTTTGATTACTGTAGCTTTGTATAAGTTTTGAGATCAGGAGGTGTGAGACCACTCTGATTTTCTTTTTCAAGATTGTTTTGGCTGCTCAGAGTCCCTTGAGGTTTCATATAAATTTTAGGATTTTTTTTTCACTTTTGCAATAACATGTTGGAATTTTGATAGGGATCATATTATTATTATCATACTTGTTGCAAGATTCATAAAACTTAAGCTTGGAGAAGAAAAGTTGCCTAATAAGAATCAACTCTTAGGCCAGGCCTGGTGGCTCACACCTGTAATCCCAGCAGTTTGGGAGGCTAAGGACAGTGGATCACCTGAGGTCAGGAGTTTGAGACCAGCCTGGCCAACATGGTGAAACACCGTCTCCACTAAAAATACAAAAATTAGCCGGGCATGGTGGCCGGTGCCTGTAATCCCAGCTACTCGGGAGGCTGAGGCAGGAGAATCACTTGAACTGGGGAGGCAGAGGTTGCAGTGAGCCAAGATCGTGCCACTGTAATCTAGTATGGGAGACAAGAGCGAAACTCCGTCTCAAAAAACAAAACAAAACAAAACAAAACAAAAAGAGAGAGAGAGAGAATCTACTATTAATCATTACACTTTATTTCATTTTTATTTTCACTAAACAAGCCAGTTCATCAATTTTGTCATCCACAAGGTACTTATTGGTGTTAAAAAGTTTATATTTCTTCCAACTTTTCCTATCTCCTCTTTCTCTCCTTCCTCCTCCTTCTCCTTTTCTTACCTTCTTGTATTTTGTCTCATTTAATTATTTCTATTTCCATTTTCTCTTTAGTGTTCAAGTCCAAAGGCTTTAGATATAAAAATTAGCATTTTTATTGCCATATTCCATTATTTACTTTTGTGGATTCTTTTTTTTTTTTTGGTTTGCTGCCTTCTGTAATACTTTTACTAATGCTTATATCTGCACAAACTACCATTGTGATTTGGGATTAAATACATCAACATTATATTTCTGTTCTTTCTCGTTTTTTTTTTAACTTTCATGTCTTATGTTGCTACTATCTGGAACATATAGTTCAATATTACTAGGTTTTCCTTATTTGATGATCTATTAATATATTGTCAAATTATTTATTTCTTTTAATATTTATTTTAATATTTAAAACAGTGAAAGCTACTGTACCAAAAAGGATTATAGTAACCTCTTTTTCTTTATTTCCATAGGCTAAAGTACCTTAGATGATTCAAAAATATTTGTCCATTTGGTTTTAATAGTATCACTTAAAGGCAAAAGATTGCTAGAGCTTGTTTGCTATTCAGTCAATCATTTTTCTCTTCCAAGAGAACTATTTATATTTAGTGGGATAATTGATAGATTTATGTCACTCTTCTCTCATAGTTATTGTTTTGTGTTGTTATTGTTTTTGCTTTGCTTTTTGCTTGTACAATTTCTGTGGTTTCTGCAGTGTAAAAGTTCATTTTAAAATAATCTAGTATTTTTCAAATATTTCTACCATTAATATATTTTACATCAGTCCCAAATAGTTTACATTCATTTCCACTATCTTAAAAAACATTAAATTCTGTCCCCAGAGAGATAAGAAATCCAGATACTTGAATGTGTCATATTCACCTGAAAATTTCTTTTTGAGGTTTTTATATTCATATAAGTACCTAATCTTTAGTTTAAGTTAAAATTAATTCTATTTTATTAACCATACTTTTTATCAATGTTATCATTTCCTTATCTCTTGTAGATGTTTTTCATTTATTTTTAGGTTTTCATTGTCTCTTCTAGTGATCTTTAAGCTGTGAAACTTTAATGTCAAATTGTCAAGTTAATTTTTATTCTAAATTTAGTACTTAGAAATACTACTGATATTTCTAATACTGGTAATACTACTGGTATTTTTTTTCCAAAATTGTCAAGTAAGGGTTAAAGACACAATTTATCTCTTACATCTGTAAAATAACTAGTTTTACTTTTTGTAACTTGTAAGGATTATCACTGCTGTTTTCAAACCTATAAAACTTGAGAAATAGTTGTGTAATGCAGAGTCCACAAAATATAGACTGAGCCCAAATCTAGCTTGTGCTTCTTGTTATAATAAAGTTTTATTGGAACACAGCTATGGTCAATCATTTTTAAATATGTCGTCTATGGCTGCTGTCATGCTATATTGGCAGAGTTAAGAAGTTAGAAGTTATGACAGAGACTACCTGACAAGTCCTAACATATTTACTATCTGGCTCTTTAAAGAAAAAGTTCGCTGTCCCTTGGTCTAGAGGGTCTTTCATTTCAAGAAAATTTTCATTTTTCTTCTTATTATTATTTTCAAATTACTAACTGCTATATTTCCTAAGAAATTTCTTGTTGTTTTTCTATTTCCATCATTTTCTCTAATATTGCAATCATCTCTTATTTTACTATAATTCAAGATCTTCTTGGTAGTAAGATTATAGCACCACTAATTTTTCACTCTACAGAATTAGTTTTGTTCTACATTTTAACATTTCTTTAAGCTCCTTATGGGGTATGAAAGTTTAACACACGTTTTCCAAATGCAACTTTTTTTTTTTTTTTTGAGACGGAGTTTTGCTCTTGTTGCCCAGGCTGGAGTGCAATGGCAGGATCTCTGCGCACCACAAGCTCCACCTCCTGGGTTCAAGCGATTCTCCTGCCTCAGCCTCCCGAGTAACTGGGATTACAGGCACCTGCCACCATGCCCAGCTAACTTTTGTATTTTTAGTAGAGACGGGGTTTCTCCGTGTTGGTCAGGCTAGTCTCGAACTCCCGACCTTAGGTGATAAGCCCGCCTCGGCCTTCCAAAGTGCTGGGATTACAGGCGTGAGCCACCGCGCCCAGCCTTAAATGCCACTTTTATTTGAGGACAGTAATTTTGTTTTCCTGTCTTCAGATGATATCGTAGATGCCACCTCTGGAAGGAACTTCTACAGGGTACCAGAATCTTCCCCTTATGATGAAATAATATTGTAGTTGGACTTGAGATTTGTCAGGCTTTTCAATTATTAAAGTTAATTTCCTGGCGCTGGGTTATAGTTTTTGTTTTTTGTTTGTTTGTTTTAGTCATTTTAAGTATTGTTGTATTTCGGAGGTAAGATTAGTCAAGAGGCAGAAGCCTGCATCTTTCTGAAATTCATTTCTTGCTTCTTGCACTTAGATAATGTAAAGTAATAACTTATTTTCACATGATTTGTAGTAGGCAAATGGCTAATTTTGATATTTCATTCCTAAATCCCCTTACATATTTAATTAACTGATCCAGTCAAAGCTGGAAAAGACTGACATTATTCATTTAAAGCTTTAATGTGTAATTTTTAATTGGATTTTATCCCAACTTAAATAGTAAGTAAAATGAATTCCATTTACTTAGCTCTTGGTAAAACAAAATAAAATGAAACAACAACAACAACAACAAAAAATCCACAACCATTATAACTGAAAGAGTAGTTTCATCAACCCACAAAAACTTCTGTAAACTAAATACAGGAACTAAATCAAACATCTTGCTTTTCATTTAAAATTAACGAGAAGTCTTCTTTTTAGATTTGATTGACTATCTCAGTTTCTCATTGTTAATAGCTAATTTTTAAACCCTGCTATAATTTTACTACCTCTGTCTTCAAGATATGATTGAGGAAGTAAGTGCTCACCACTAAGAGACTTTTTGTTACAGATATCACATTGTTAATTGTTGGCTAGATCATCATCTTGCTATTTTTTAATTTTTTTCCAGATATCACAAAAATATGTCATTTTTAGATTATTATCCCATGAAACATACAGCATGTGCCTTTTCTTCTAAAACCATCTCCAAAGATAGGAGAATAGGTAAGTTTATTATGTGTACAATAAGGAAACTAACATAATTAGAGCAAGTTTCTTCAGCTAGTAGAACCTAGTAATACTGTAGTAAAATTGTAACTACAGTCCAGGGATCTCACTTCCAATGCAATGTTGATTTTGTTTTTTATTGAAGAAATCTGTCTTCCATCTTAGCAAAGTATAATAACTGCTCTCATTCCTAAAAGATTTTCCTATGCCAGGTCAACTATATATTCATAGTTATAATATAAACAATGTAAATTGGTTTTATGTTCTCACTGTAAGTGCCAAAAATGCAATGTTTACAAAACAAAATTAAACAAACAAATATCCAAAAAATCAAGTATATCATGGATGGAATTCTAGAACATGTTAGACAGTGAGTTTTCTTCTTAAAAGTTCAACTTATACATATCTTAGATTCTATTTTTGGCCATACAAAGTGTTGCGAGAAAAAATCAGAGTTAAGTTTCTTAAGTACTCAGAGGTTTAATTTTTGTAAAAGGTCATGACATCTATCTCCTGAGCCTTTTGAGAGGATTCTTCTCAAAAAATTAATTCTATTTAAAAATTTTGTGTGTGTTGAAATAAATTTGAAGTCAAACTTATGTTTAAAAAACTAAATCATATAGCTAATAACCAGTGGGATCTTAAAGGAAAGCTTGTTTTCTTGGGCAAAGTTTGGAATCATTTTTCACAATAATAAACCCGAAAATAAAAATTATATATCCATCTTGGACTGAGATATTATTAGGCTGCATTCCTAATCAAATGTAGTGTTTGAAGGAAACAAAACTTTCAACTAGATAAGCTCCTAACATAGGTTTAATAAAAACATTGCAAATATCCATGCACACCATTTGAACTTTTGGACGATTTTAGCATGTGTATGTACCATCCATGGAACAGTAGTCATCTTGGCTTTTTTTTTTTTTTTTGGTGGGGGGAGGGGCAGCTACTGAAATTCTGGCTTCTAAAAAAATTTTTTTATATATATACTTTAAGTTCTAGGGTACGTGTGCACAACATGCAGGTTTGATTCACAGGTATACCTGTGCCATGTTGGTTTGCTTCACCCATCAACTCATCATTTACATTAGGTATTTCTCCTAATGCTATCCCTCCCCCAGTCCCCCACTCCTTGACAGGCCCCCGTGTGTGAGGTTCCCCGCCCTGTGTCAAGTGATCTCATTGTTCAATAACCACTTATGTGTGAGAATATGCGGTGTTTGGTTTTCTGTCCTTGTGATAGTTTGCTGAGAATGATGGTTTCCAGCTTCATCCATGACCCTGCAAAGGACATAAACTCATCCTGTCTTATGCCTGCATAGTATTCCATGGTGTATATGTGCCATCTTGGTTTTTAAGAAACAACAGGCAGCCGGGCACGGTGGCTCACGCCTGTAATCCCAGCACTTTGGGAGTCCTAGGCAGGTGGATCACGAGTTCAGGAGCTCAAGACCAGCCTGACCAATATGTTGAAACCCCATCTCTACTAAAGATACAAAAATTAGCCAGGCATAGTAGTGTGTGGCTGTAATCCCAGCTACTCAGGAGTTAGAAAAATTGCTTGAACTTGGGTGGTGGAGGTTGCAGTGAGCTGAGATCACACCACTGCACTCCAGCCTGGGCAACAGAGTGAAACTTGGTAGGAAAGAAAGAAAAGAAAGAAAGAAAAGAAAGAAAAGAAAGAAAGAAAGAAAGAAAGAAAGAAAGAAAGAAAGAAAGAAAGAAAGAAAGAAAGAAAGAAAGAAAGAAAGAACAGGCATATTATTTTCCCAAGAAAGGAGAAACAAATATGAATTATTAAAAATATAAAACACTTAATCACCCTGATATTTATGTCTGTTGTTGCCACTTCTTTAAATAAACAATGTGAGAGGTGGTGATGAAGCAAGTACAATAATGACCAATGAAAATTTATTTCTGTCCTGTGGGATTTGATGGTATTTGTAAAAAGTGAAAGCAAATCTTCATCATAATGCCAGGTATCGGTACGTAGGAACTCGGCAGAATAATTGTTATCCACCTGCCATAGTATGGAATACTATATGTATAGGAGATGAAATTAGTGTATGATTTGAATCTAAAATGCATGCTTACTATTTCTAAAAATTTTAAAGCCTTTTTCCTTTAATGTAAGGATTACATAAATCAATAATGAGGGCCATTATTACTTAAGTAGTAGAATTGTAGCCTTTTATTCTATTTTCTCAGAAAAAAATGCATAAATTGTCAGATACACTCTTCTTAAAAATGTTTGGTTCTTTTTGTTAAAATTTATTGATGTCAGTTGTGTCAAATTCTGATCTTGCAGTCCAATTCTTGTTACCATTAATGTATATACTTTTGTAGTCAAAATTCCTTTGTTCTGCTATACTACCCTAAGTGCAGCTTTTATTTAGCACTTTATTACTCTTTTTTATAATTGTTTATCTTGGCCATTTTTTGTGAACTGTTGACATCTTGAGGGCAGTGACAGTGTCTAGAACAGTACCTATATTAACAAGAATACAAATATTTCTTGAATTAGTGAATTAATAAAATATTTTATACATTTCTCACTTGATAATGGTAAACATAGTTAATACATATTAAGTGGCTAGACTGGGCCAGACACATTCAATAACTCATTCAGTCCTCACCACAACACTGTGAGACAGGTACCATTACCACAAATATAAAGACTTAAAAAGTGAAACATAAAGAAGCTAAAGAGTGTTCTCAAAACCAAACAACTAGTAAATGGCAGAGCTGCGAATTGAAGCCACACAGCCTTACCCCAGAGAACATCATTTAATTACTGCCCTGGGCTAACATATTAGAATACCTATCTCACATAAATCTTATTACACATATAGGGTGAGATGGTGAGTGGAGGTAGCCTTCTGAATCATTGCATTTAAAAGAAAACCCTTTTATCCATGGGAAAAGGGACTTTTAAAGCCACTTAACATACGCCTGTTTAAATGAGTGTATGGGATCCATGTTAATGTCTACAAAATAGCAATAGGTAGAGTGTCCTTAAATGTTAAAAAGGAATGGTTAATGAAAGAAATTGGCCCTACAAATATATTTTAGTTAAGAAATATAATTCCTGAAATCAAAGTTCCTAAAAATAGCACCACTATGTCATGAATTCATCATACTATTGTGTTGTTTAACACAACAGCCCAAAGGAAACTATGTTTTATAATGTATATGTACCTTACTTTTAAAGATAACCAGAAAAATATAAATATTTTTGTTATAATATTATTGTAAAAATTATCCTAATCTCAGAAACAATTGAACCGCAAAAATAAAAAATGGTTTACTTTGTTCACAGCAAGGGTACACCGACTTTTTGAAAAGCTTCTCAATCAATGTATAAGTAATTTCAGGAATTATACCAAATAAAGTTTGTAATAATTGCAATGCTCCCATTCACTGCTAAGTACAAGAGTAAGTTCGTAGAAATCAGTTCTTCTTTATGACTTATGGTTTTAAGATTAAAATGGTTTTATTTTTCATCCTTAATGTACACCACTTGGCATTTTCTCTCATGTAATCCACAGCAACTTATAAAGTATTGTGATGGTTAATATTGAGTGTCAACTTGATTGTATTGAAGGATGCAAAGTATTAATCTTGGGTGTGTCTGTGAGGGTGTTGCCAAAGGAGATTAACATTTCAGTCAGTGGACTGGGAAAGGCAGACCCACCCTCAATCTTGGTGGGCACCATCTAATCAGTTGCCAGCGGGGCTAGAATAAAGCAGGCAGAAGAGCATGAAAGGACTTGACTTGCTGAGCCTTCCAGACTTCATCTTTCTCTTGTGCTGGATGCTCCCTGCCGTCAAACATCAGACTCCAAGTTCTTCAGCTTTTGGACTTTTAGATTTACACTAGTGGTTTGCCAGGGCCTCTCGGGCGTTTGGCCACAGACTAAAGGCTGCACTGTCGGCCTCCCTGCCTTTCAGATTTTGGGACTTGGACTGAATTCCCATCTCCTCAGCTTGCAGACAGCCTTGTGGGACTTCGCCTTGTGATCATGTGAGTCAATTTGCCCTGATAAACTCCCTATCATCTAACCTATTAGTTCTGTCCCTTTAGAGAACCCTAATTCAGGTACCATCTACAGAATAAGTTACAATTATTAAAGCATCCTCTACACAATTTCTTTGAAGACGTGTATTCCTGTCAGTATAAGACCTCAATAGTCATGCTCTAAGCTTTATTACTAGGTCTGTGTCAATGAAAATTTTAATATCTTTTCATTTTGGAGAGTCTTTTCTTATTTCATCACTTTGTTTTGGGTATATAATAAACTTTATGATTATTGCTCTGTTATAGTCATTTTCCCATTACGTTTTTGATTCTGTAGCCAAACTAGCAGCTCCACAATTTGCAAGCATTTATTGATTTTAAGACATCCTGCACCAAAACTCTTTAAATTAAAACTTGTGAAGCTGTACTCACCTAAAAATAACATGTCTCCTGCAATACGGTGTTCTATTAGACATAGTGTGGATGAGGCCCATACCTTTCCAGGACTCAGCCATAGATAATCAACTAGTTAAACATTCTGTTTGGATTATTTTCCATTTGAAAAACCAGATAACACAATTAACTGCATACTTACATTCAGGATGTTTTATGGGAAAGGGTAATAGGTGTTGATGTATTTTTAATAGCATTTCCATTGGTAGGAGGGAAAAGAATAGTCACAATATCAAATTTGGAGAGATATGTACAAAACGAGCATCAAGTAGGGATGAGGAAAGAAAAAACAATTTTAGTTTTTCTAAACTAAATGCTAAGAATTTCATGCGTAGCAAACAATATTTATGTACTCTGAGTATTTACATTAAATGTCTCTTTGGGAAAGAAAAAGGTGCTATGTTAGATGCTTTGGAAGGATATAAACTTGGGTAAGAAAACTTTTTCTAAACTCTAGGAATCACTGCTCCAGAGGCTGAGTTCCAAACACAAACAACACAATAGCAATAGAATTCAGCAGGTGAAACTGATACTCTTCACTTAAACCTTGAGATCTGACCAGTCTGCACATCAGAAGCATGAAAAGGCTAAGAAAACATTTGAGAGTTTAGAGGAAAGGAATATCCCATCCTGTTAAGGAAGAATTCAAGGTAAGAAACATATGATGTGCACTCACCTATGAAAAGCTAGGAATACTAAAGTGTATCGCAGAGGGAAGAAAATACAGGAGCAAACAGAAAGTAAAGACAAGACATACTTAGAGAGAGGCAAAATTATTCAATTTAAGAGTGTCTACTGCATAAAGGGGTTACTTACTACAAAATGTAGATAGCATTCACATTATAGGCAGATAATAAAAAACCTTAAATGTTTTAATAGGTTAGAAGTTTTGAAACCTATGTGTAATGCATTCAGCAAGTAGTTGAAGAGTCACGCCTGGCATTTAGACCTGGACCTAGTGATTTGGACATTACTTATGAAGAAATGATTGACACATATACATAACGGTCATGTATCAAGAAAGACAAAAATGATGAAAAAAAGTAGAGATGGGCTGAGAACAGATTCATGGTTTTTCTCTTTTAAGGTTTTCCTGTTTTATTTAGTTTATCTATGTTTATTTACATGGTTTGCCTCTTTTAAAGGACAATAGTAGTGAAAAATAAAAAAAGAAGATGGAAAAAAATAATTATCAGAGAGGTGGAAGAAGGTGATATTAGAGAGCCAAGGAAAGGCATGGCATGGAGAAGACTCAGTTGGAAAAGGGTCAAACACTCCAGAGAGTCATTAGTCATTTTCAAGAAAGCAGTATCTGAAGAGTGATGGGAAAAGGCAATTGAGTGTGGAAAAGAGAAATCTACAAATGGAAAGTTGTCTCCTTGATATTTGTATAGTAAATAAAAAGAGAGGGAAATTGAAGAAATAGAAGTATTTTTAGGCTAGAAGATACTTAAGTATCTTTGTAGACAAGTGGAGATAATCTAACGGAGTGAGATTGATGATGCAAGGAAAGGTAATAATTCACAAGGAAAAGAAGAGGGAACATAATAGGAGCATGGGGACATGATCTAGCTCACAGGGTAGGAGGAAGACCCTTTCCTCTGAGAAAGAATCTAAGTATGAAATAATAGTGAAATACACAGATATATTTTAACAAATGGAGAATAGCACATGGCAGAATATAATTTAAATGCTTTTGATTTTAAACACAGGAAATGGATACTTTGTTATCTATGCATGATGAGAACAAACATAAGTTTGGGTTTTTCAGGCTGTAAACATTTTTGAACTCATTGTGTTGGAAAATTTAATGGGAAATTGAACATTTTCTGAGAAATACAAATAATTGTTCCGATGTGGATCTAGTCAAAATTAGTTAACATGCATTTATAGTGGGCTTTATGTGCATAGTTAACAATACTCATACACACAGCTATCCAGCTTGGGCACAAAGTATAGGACATAAAAAGTGGAGAATTTTCCAGGTAATGATAATAATAATGGGTCTGGAGAGGTTCATGAAATTAAAGAGATCATAGATTCTATAATGTTAAGGTTTCATTGCATGGTTGACTATAATAAAGATTCCAGGTATGCAAACATAGACCAGTGTATTCAACGAATGGGAAGACGAAAGTACATTGTGAGGATGTGAAGCAGATTTCAAAAAAGTGAAAAGAAATGAAGGAAACCTGGGTGCGGTGGCTCATGCCTGTAATCCCAGCACTTTGGGAGGCTGAGGCGCATGGATCACTTGAGCTCAGGAGTTCAAGACAGCCTGGACAACACAGTGAAAGCCCCATCTCTACTAAAAAAATACAAAAATTAGCTGGGCATGGTAGCAAGCACCTGTAACCCCAGCTACTCAGGAGGGTGGCTGAGGTAGCAGAATCGCTTGAATCTGGGAGGCAGAGGTTGCAATGAGCCAAGATTGCACCACTGTACTCCAGCCTGGGCGACAGAGCGAGACCCTGTCTCAAAAACAAACAAACAAACAAAATGAAGGAAGAGGATAACAAGTAAGAATTAGATATTGTAAATACATTTGTTCCTTTGTGTGCCCGGTAAGAGAGCTAGTTTAAAGGTAAGCAAAGGGTCAAAAGGGTGAAATAAAAAAAATTAATCCTGTCAAAACACAAAATATAAAATCAATAAATGACTTGCTGTATTCCAGATGATAGAACTATCTGAGGTATAGATATTTAGAGCATACATAAAATGAGGAGCAACTCCCCTCTTGCCAGATACAAAGTATCCTTAGAAAATGGTTAAGTTATGATGCAGGTATCAATTCATTTCTTTGGGTAAAAAAAATGTGGAAATTTGACTGGTATCAAATGACGTACTTGGTAAAATGAGATTGCTCAATTTAAAATTTATTTCCATATCAAAGCCCACTTGAAGTAATACAAAATTGCCTTCCATGACTTATCCCTGTACCCCAAAATCTCCTGCTAAGTGGGAATCCCAGCTTAGATCTTAGTATCCCTGGGGCGTGAAACTGCCCTTCAAATAACATAGAAAAAGCTGCTACTTTGTAAGTTTGAAATAATTGATACATTCCTTGTGATTGTGTAATATTACATTACATGGAAATATTTTGTTTTGAAGTGTTTTGATTTAATTTATAGAGGAAAACACTTAGCATGCATTTTGGAAAGTGTGTCAAGGCAATGAAAGCTTCTTAATAACAGAAATAGTCTCATTGGAAATTGCCTGACAAAGTAAAACATTTTAATGATGTCAACCTTTCTGAAGCCGAACCCAGTCATTGTTAAAATAGATACAATTTGTCTTTTAATTCAGTAATAATTCTAGTCCACTTTAAACTAGTCTTTCATAATTTTAACAATAAAAGGTAGTTTGCTGAATTAATATTATTTTAAAAGAATATTTATCCTTTTTATTGAATTTTTACAGCAAAGAACATTTAACACAGTTATCTTTCATAAATTATACAAAATTAGTATTTTACCATTCCAGAATTCACACACATTTTGGTCTCCATTCAAGATACTTGAGAGCAGCATGAAATTAAATTCTTAGTAACAGAAGACTACTTCAAAATGGTGGGGAAGCCAGAAAAAAAAAAAAAAAAGATAGGCCTGAACAAATTGCATGAAACAACAACTGAGAACAAATTACAGAAAATAATTTAATAAACAACCAGCAGGATATTTTAGTGATGTATCTTGGAAAAAGTAATTTCAGTATACAGAAGATGCACAAAAGATAGCTCAGGTCTAATAAACTTACTGAAAGCTTATATCCCAAATTCCATTTACCAAATTTGGATTCCACATCTAACATTGAGCAAGTGAGTATATAGATATGCAAATAAGAGATTAAGCAGAAGAACTTAAAATTTTATAAGAATTCACTCTTAAAATTGAGAATCTATATTTATTTAATCATACAGCAAATATTAATTTAGTGTCATCATGCTGGTATGGAACCTACAAAACTTAATAAGCCATGAATTGCTCACTGTTTAGTAAAGGAAAAAGACAAAGAAAAAAACAAATAAGTATAATTTAAATTTCTGTTTAGATTCCTGTTTTTTATTTGTCATGTTTATCCTTACTTATGTAAAGAAATATGGTACAGTGTGAAAGTAAAATACTAGGTTTGTATAAAACAATGTAGTTATTACATAAATAGACTTCCACTGCTAACAACCTGAACTCAACTCCCAGCTCCATCAGTAACTAGTTGTTAAGTTACTTTAGGTTTCTCATCTGTAAATAGTATAATTCTTCCCTCAAAGAGTTGTTGTAATGAAGGTTGAGATAATGCATCAACCACCTATTAATGTGCATTTGTTATTTAATAATCATGTGATAAATGTTGCTTAAATAATTATCATTATTTGTAGTATAGGTAACAGCTTTACATATGAGAAAACCATTAATTCTGATAGAGGCAGAGAAGGTATGACAGTGGAGATAATATGTGAATTATACTACAAAGGAGGAATAAGAGTTTGCCAAACAAATTATGGAGGTGTTAGCGTACAAAATGTAGATGTAGAAAAATAAGACGTCATGTGTGGTGACATTTTTCTTAGCCTCTTTCTTCCTATCTACTTTTAAAAACTGGAGTTCTTCAAAATCAAATCCTGGATCCTCCTCTGTTATTTTTCTACATTCTTTCTAGGACACGTCAATTATTCCCTTGGTCATAAATGCCATCTAAATGCTGATTATTGCCAAATCGTGGTTTTGTTTGTTGGAGTGCAGTGGCGCGATCTCGGCTCACTCCAACCTCCGCCTCCCAGGTTCAAGTGATTCTCCTGCCTCAGCCTCCTGAGTAACGGATTACAGGCACGTGCCATCACACCCAGCTAATTTTTTTTTTTTTTGTATTTTTAGTAGACATGGGGTTTCACCGTGTTAGGCAGGATGGTCTCAATCTCCTGACCTCGTGATCCACCTGCCTAAGCCTCCCAAACTGCTGGGATTACAAGCGTGAGCCACCACGCCTGGCCTCAAATTGGTATTTCTAATTCAAATGTCTTTTTTGTATTCTAGTATCAAGAAATATATAACTTCCAACCATTCATTTCATTAACTGGCATCAATGTCCACACAGTGGCTCAAATCAGGGACTTGGTAATCATCATTTACCTATTCTCTGAGGCCATATATCAGCAAATCATTTTGATAACTCATTTTATCTCCAAAATATGTCTCCACTTGCTACTACCTCTTCCAATCTACTTCGATAGTTTACTTGTTTCCACTCTTGTTTTCTTCCAGTCCTTCCACAAAGAAGCAGTTATCTTTTTTTTTTTTTAATACCTTAAGTTCTGGGATACATGTGCAGAATGTGCAGGTTTGTTACATAGGTATACATGTGCCGTGGTGGATTGCTGCCCCCATCAACCCGTCATGTAGTATTTTTCCTAATGCTATCCCTCACCTAGCACCCCACCCATCTACAGGCCCTGGAGTGTGATGTTCCCCTCCCTGTGTCCATGTGTTCTCATTGTTAAACTCCCACTTATGAGTGAGAACATGCGGTGTTTGGTTTTCTGTTCCTGTGTCAGTTTGCTGAGAATGATGGTTCCCAGCTTCATCCATGTCCCTGCAAAGGACATGAACTCATCCTTTTTTATGGCTGCATAGTATTCCATGGTGAGTATGTGCCACATTTTCTTTATCCAGTCTATCATTGATGGGCATTTAGGTTGGTTCCAAGTCTTTGCTATTGTGAATGGTGCTGCAATAAATGTATGTGTGCATGTGTCTTTATAGTAGAATGATTTATAATCCTTTGGGTATATGCCCAGTAATGGGACTGCTGAGTCAAATGGTATTTCTAGTTCTAGATCCTTGAGGAATTGCCACACTGTCTTCCACAATGGTTGAACATATTTACACTCCCAACTGTATAAAAGGTTCGTATTTCTCTGCATCCTCTCCAGCATCTGTTGTTTCCCAGCTTTTTTTCCTTTTTTTTTTTTTTTTTTTTTTTCGTGGAACGGGGGATGGAGTCTCACTCTGTTGCCCAGGCTAGAGTGCAGTGGTGTGATCCTGGCTCACTGCAAGCTCTACCTCCCAGGTTCATGCCGTTCTCCTGCCTCAGCCTCCCAAGTAGCTAGGACAACAGGCGCCCACCACCACCCCCGGCTAATTTTTTGCATTTTTAGTAGAGACAGAGTTTCACTGTGTTAGCCAGGATGGTCTCGATTTCATGACCTCGTGATCCGTCCACCCCAGCCTCCCAAAGTGCTGGGATTACAGGCATAAGCCACCGCACCTGGCCTGTTTCCTGACTTTTTAATGATCACCATTCAAACTGGCATGAGATGGGATCTCATTGTGGTTTTTATTTGCATTTCTCTAATGACCAGTGATGATGAGCCTTTTTTCATATTTTTTTGGCCACATAAATGTCTTCTTTTGAGAAATGTCTGTTCATAGCCACTTTTTTATGGGGTTGTTTGTTTTTTTCTTGTTAATTTGTTTAAGTTCCTTGTAGATTATGGATATTAGCTCTTTGTCAGATGGATAGATTGCAAAAATTTTCTTCCATTCTGTAGGTTGCTGTTTACTCTGATGGTAGTTTCTTTTGCTGTGCAGAAGCCCTCTCTCACCACTCGTATTCAGCATAGTATTGGAAGTTATGGCCAGGACAATCAGGCAAGAGAAAGAAATATAGGGGTATTGAAATAGGAAACGAAGAAATCAAATTGTCACTGTTCACAGATGACATGATTGTATATTTACAAAACCTTGTTGTCTCAGCGCAAAATCTCCTTAAGCTGATAAGTAACTTCAGCAAAGTCTCAGGATATGAAATCATGGTGCAAAAATCACAAGCACTCCTCTACACCAATAATAGACAATCAGAGAACCAAATCATGAGTGATCTCCCATTCACAATTTCTACAAAGAGAATAAAATACCTAGGATTCCAACTTACAAGGGATGTGAAGGACCTCTTCAAGGAGAACTACAAACCACTGCTCAACAAAATAAAAGAGGACACAA